>NC_071989.2:39563106-39866136 GCF_028885655.2 Pongo abelii
GAGTCCTCCTAGAGACCCAGAGCTACTGTAGTGAGTTCCATAGGTTTCCAAAAAGGCAAAATATTCTCCCTTTTCATAGGTAGTTGGCAAAGCTTTTATATCATCCACGAAAGTTGTTGTGAGCACAACATCGCGATTTCTCATTACAAATCTTCCCAGATGAATTTCTCCTTTTACATGCAGAAACATTTTTTCCTGTGTTGTAGAGCAGATGAAGAAGAGAAACATGTGTTTTATCCACCATTTCAAATGAAAATTTATGAAATTTAGAACTTCCATAGGCACTAAATGTTTTAGCAGTGACCATGAGATACCACTCTAATCCACCAGAATGGCTAAATGTAAAATACTATCAACACCAACTACTGATGAGAATGTGCAGTGACTAAAACTCTCCTACATTACTGGTAAAATTAGATAGCCACTTTGAAGAGCTGTTTAGCAGTTTCCCATAGTGTTGAATACACATTTGCTTATGACCAGCCAGCAATTCCACTCCTATATATTTACCTAATAAAAATTTTGTTCACAAGAGTATCTGTATAAGAATTTCATGGCAGCATTAGTCAGAATAGCTTAAAATTGAAAACATCTCAAATGTCCATCAAGAGAGGAATCAATAAACAACCATAGCATATTAATACAATGGAATTCTAATCATCAATAAAAAGGAAAATAAAACTACTGATACATGTAACAACACAAATAAATCTCAAAAATATTATACTGAGTAAAAGAAGTCAGACATAGAGGAGTATATCCTATATGATTCCATTTATATGAAGTTCTAGACTAGGCAAAACTAAGCTGTGGTCAGATAAATCTGGTCAGTGGTCACCTCTTAGGTGGTAGGGAACTGAAAAGCGCATAAGGAATTTTTCTTGGGGTAAGAAGCCTGAGTGTCTCTTCATGATGGAATTTTCTTGGTGTGATGTTCTTTAACTCAATGTATTTTAAACATAGATCTTAAATAATTCCCATCTAAATATGCTGTTGTGTCTTCTATGTTAAAACATTTAAAATATTCTCTTGCTAAAGGAGGTGGCTACTCTAATGTACATAATTATCAAAACTCATGAAACTATACACTTAAAATCTTTGCATTTTATTTTATGAAATTATACCTCACTAAGTTTTAAAAACAACAGTGGAAGGAAATGGAGATATTATTGATAAAGCCCAATCTTGCTATTATGCAGATGAGAAAACTAATTTAAAGATATCAAGTTATTTGGCCCAAAACATATGAATAATACTTGACAGCATTGATACTAGAAACCTAAGTCTCAGGCCTCCTTGTCCCTTCCAGTCCACCCAATCAATTTTTAATGACAGAGACAGGACAGACAATATTTTGAAATGTTGAACTCAAGCCAGCCTAAGCAACTCAACAGTTAAATGTTTCCAGGGCTGGGGCTGATGGCTTACCTTTCCCGGAGAAAACTAGGGCAGTGAACTGTGTGATTCAATGCCATAGCTTGTCCTGATGAAAACTAAACTACAATTGACACCCACAATTATGCAAATGGATCTTTTGAGGGTCTTCTAACAGCTGTGGTTAACATATGATGATTATGTGTGGAGTTTAAAATATTTTATTTCTTTTTAAAGGTGTATCTTGTGGTATATGAACATCATACCAAACTATCTGTGTTCTAAAGCACATTGCTGTCATCACGATTTAACTTTAGGTGACAGTGGGTGATCCAGTCTTTAATAAAAATCTTAGCCTGTATGTTATAGGTCATATGAGCTCTTCATCTCCTGACTTGCACAAGAATTCTCAAATATGCTTTATTCAAAGCATATTTGGATTTCTTTTCAGTTTTGCTAAAACTGGGAGGTATATCTTGGGATTTGGGGTAAGAAAGACATGTGATGTTCTTTGGGTCAATTTACTTCAAAGGTAGCTCTTAGCTCATTACCATCCAAATATGCAGTTGTTTCTTCTATCTTAAAGCAACAAAAAATTTCCCTGGCCTCGCTTGCCTGACCAGCCACTACCCATTTCTTTGCCCTCACTAGAAGCAAAATTTATTCAGTTTTCTATACTGTATATTTCGAATTCTCCCCTTCCCAGTTTTTCTTAAATCTAAATTATACATGCTCCTGACCTCACTACTCCAACAAAATGTCTCTTATCAAGGTCTCCAATGACTTTCATAATCCTAAAGCCTATGATCACTTCTTAGCCCTCATCTTCTTAGCCCTCATCTTCTTTGACATGTTAGCACAATTGACACAGTTCATCACTCTCTTCTTCTTAATAGAGACTATTTTCTTGTCTTCTAGGCCAGTGCTTCTCAAACTATAAAATGTGAACAAATCACCTAGAGAATCTTGTTAAAATGCAATACTGAGTCAGGTAAAATGCAATTCTGGAGCACAGTCTAAGATTCTAGCTTCCCAGCGATGCTGATGCTGCTGTTGCATAGACCACACTCTAAGTAGCAAAGTTCTTGGGCACTTTTTGGTTTCTTTTACTTGTTTTCTATTGAAATTCCCCAAGTTTGGTATTTGATTGTATTCTATTTTCTGTGTACACTAACTCTGTTAGTGACCCCATGACTAAGTCAACAAGTCAATGTATAGCTCAATTCCAGGTCTTTTCCCCAAACTCCAGCCTCATAACACCAACTCCTACTTGGCATTGTCAATTGGATGTCTAATAAACACCTCAAACTTAACCTAACTAAAATTTAACTACTGGTTTTCCTCTCCAAATCTGCTCTATCCGAAGCTTTCTCCATCAGCAACTCCATTTTTCTAGTTGCTCAGGCCAAAAACCTTGGACTTATGTTTGACTCTATAATTGTCCTATCTGAACTACCATCATGTCTCACCTGGATTCCTTCAGTAACTTTTAGCAAGACTCCTTGCTTTGGCTCTTAGCACCTATGATCTCTTCTTGACAGAATACCTTGAGTAATCATTTAAAATATAATAGGGAATGTCAATCTTCTATGAAAACCCCTCAAGTAGGCCGGGTGCGGTGGCTCACACCTGTAATCCCAGCACTTTGGGAGGCCGAGGCGGGCAGATCACCTGAGGTCGGCAGTTCGAGACCAGCCTGACCAACATGGAGAAACCCTGTTTCTACTAAAAATACAAAATTAGCCAGGCGTGGTGGTGCATGCCTGTAATCCCAGCTACTTGGGAGGCTGAGACATGAGAATTGCTTGTACCTGGGAGGCGGAGGTTTTGGTGGGCCAAGATCACACCATTGCACTCCAGCCTGGGTAACAAGAGCAAAAATCTATCTCAAAATAAATTAAATTAAAATTTAAAACCCTCAAGTGACCTCCCGTGTCACTCAGAAAAAAAAGCCACATTGAATGGACTTTGAAGTTCTTCATGATCTGATTCAAGGTAACTTTTCTAATTTTTTATCCTTCTGATTCAATTTGACTAACTTTTATCACACCAGGTTTTTCCTACATTAGAGACTTCTCTAACAGTCCCTTCCATCAGATAAATAATCTGAAATCTTACTCTTTGGCTATCTCCTCTCCTCCAAAGCTTTGGTTAGCTCTCATCTCCATGAAGCTGAGCCTGAGCTTCCTTTTTAATCATGCCACCTGCAGGCATCCCTGCTTTCCTTCATGTTACTCTAATTTTCCTTGTATCCCACAGCACTTAATACTTTCTAAATACCATATTACTTCTTTTTTGCTATTATATGTATTATTTTTGGCTGTCTCTTTCTGTGGAGCTTTCAACTCCATGAGGACACAAATTTTCATCAGCTTGGTTCACAAATATATTCTAAGTACCTAGGCCAGATAGGTCACAATTAAATATTTGTTGAATGATTTAAAGAGTTTTCCACCTGTACACTTGAGTGGGTATGCATGTAAATAGAGAGGTAATGTACAGACCCATACAAAACAATTATGTAGTTAGGCATAATATAAGTTCTAAGAGTGAATTATGATTGTTAATGTGGGAGAAGCTTGTCTAAATAAGTGACTGTGGTATCAGAAAAGGAAGAATGAGCATTTTACTGGCATCATGCTGATTACAGAGAGTATATTTTATATTTATTCCAACAGTGGTAGAACAAACTTCAAAATCTGGCTAAATATTTTAAAAACCACATTTTCAAAGTCTCAAATTAAACGTATGATTACAAAGTAATCAGACCAATTTTATGTGCATGTGTATAATTTCATAGCATCATTTCTTTAGAGACACAGTTTGTAGTTAATAAACAGTGATCATTCTAGGTAAGGCATTGCAATGAATTACCAGAATTCTTCAGTATAATTCTTCATTAAAATTCTGATGATCATATAAATTGAATGGTATATTACCACAATCTCAGTCAAAAAATGCTCTAAATTCTTAATACACATTTTCTGCTCACTACCACCAGACATATGATTCATTTACCACTGCCAACGATTCTATCAGACTTTTCTCCAGTTAGTATTCTTTCTGACATGCCAGCTACATATTTGAGAATTTGATCCATGTTTCTTTTCCTTTTTATGATTTCTATTTGCTCTAAATACTTAAAATAAAGAGTCTGGTTAGTTTGGAACCTTTCCATTATATTCCTATATTAACTGTTTGGTCTTACCTTCTTTGAAGAATATGACAAAAATAGTTGGTAAGTTTCATTTTTGGAGTATGAAAACCGAAAACTACCCTTGCCATGTAAAGAATTTGAGGAGGCTGTTTCCTCAGATTTTTCAGCTTTAACTTTATTTGCTTCAGTGGGTGTAAATTTTAGAGATATATCTGCATTAAAATTTGATGT
This sequence comes from Pongo abelii, assembly GCF_028885655.2. Lineage (NCBI taxonomy): Eukaryota > Metazoa > Chordata > Mammalia > Primates > Hominidae > Pongo > Pongo abelii. Next base: position 39,567,869 of record NC_071989.2, read on the forward strand.
CTTCTCTTGGATGATACTTTTAAATGCTTGAATTTGTTCTTCATAATGTTCGGTTCTGAAATTTTTCTCGCCTTTGGTCTAAAAGAGAATAAAAAAGTGTTGTTAAAAACAAGATACGAAACAAAAGGAAAAACAAGCAGAACAGAACCAAAGAGAAATCAAACAATTCTTTGAAAGGCAGTAGAACAAAGGAGTTAAGAGCAAAAGTGATGGAGTCAGATTCCTGGGGTTCAAATACAGACTCTGTCACTTTGAAGTGATTATGCTATAATCTCTGTGTGCTTAGTATGATTCTTAGTCTATAAAACAGGGATATTCATCATACCTAGCACAAAGGTTCTTATAAAAATTTAGTGAGATAATGCATACGAAGGACTTATAGTATAGCAAACTTTTTTTTCAACTTATTTTAAGTTGTGGGGTACATGTGCAGGATGTGCAGGTTTGCTACATAGGTAAACATGTGCTATGGTGGTTTGCTGCACAGATCAACCCATCACCTAGGTATAAAGTCCAGTATCCATTAGCTTTTCCTCCTGATGCTCTGCCACCCCTACCCCCAACAGGCCCCAGTGAGTGTTTTTCCTCTAACGTGTCCATGTGTTCTGATCATTCAGCTCCTACTTACAAGTGAGAACATGAGGTGTTTGGTTTTCTGTTCCTGTGTTAATTTGCTGATGATAATGGCTTCCAGCTCCATCCAAGTCCCTGCAAAGGATGTGATCTTGTTCCTTTTTATGGCTGCATAGTATTCCATGGTGTATATGTACCACATTTTCTTTATCCACTCTATCATTGATGGGCATTTGGGTTGATTCCAAGTCTTTGCTATTGTGGATAGTGCTGCAATGAACATATGCATGCGTGTATCTTTATAATAGAATGATTTCTATTCTTTTGGATATATACTCAGTATTGGGATTACTGGATCAAATGGTATTTCTGCTTCTAGATCTTTGAAGAATTGGCACACTGTCTTCCACAATAGTTGAACCAATTTACACTCCCACCAACAGTGTAAAAGCGTTCCTTTTTCTCTGTAACCTTGCCAACATCTGTTGTTTTTGACTTTTTAATAATTGTCATTCTGACTGGTTTGAGATGGTATCTCATTGTGGTTTTGATTTGCATTTCTCTAATGATCAGTGATGTTAAGCTTTTTTTCATACATTTGTTGGCCACATGAATGTCTTCTTTTGAGAAGTGTCTGTTCATGTCCTTTGCCCACTTTTTAATGGGGTTGTTTGTTTTTTTCCTGTAAATTTGTTTAAGTTCCTCATAGACTCTGGATATTGGATCTTTGTCAGATGGATAGATTGCAAAAATTTTCACCTATTATATAGGTTGCCTGTTCACTCTGATGGTGGTTTCTTTTGCCGTGCAGAAGCTCTTTAGTTTAACTGGATCCCGTTTGTCAATTTTTGTTTTTGTTGCAATTGCTTTGGCATTTTATGAAATCTTTGCCCATGCCTGTGTCCTGAATGGTATTGCCCAGATTTTCTTCTAGGATTTCTATAGCTTTTGGTTTTACATTTAAGTCTTTAGTCCATCTTGAGTTAATTTTTGTATAACATGTAAAAAAGGGGTCCAGTTTCAATTTTCTGCATATGGCTAGCCAGTTCTCCCAGCACTATTTATTAAATAGGGAATCCTTTTCCCATTGCTTATTTTTGTCAGAGTTGTTGAAGATTAGATGGTTGTAGGTGTGCAGTCTTATTTCTGAGTTCTCTATTGTGTTCCATTGGTCTATGTGTCTGTTTTCGCACCAGTACCATGCTATTTTGATTACTGTAGCCTTGTACTATAGTTCGAAGTCAGGCAGTGTGATGCCTCTAGCTCTGTTCTTTTTGCTTAGAATTGTCTTGGCTATATAGGCTCTTTTTTGTTTCCACATGAATTTTAAAATAGTTTTTTTTTTCTAATTCCATGAAGAGTGTCAGTGGTAGTTTAATGGCAATAGCATTGAATCTATAAATTACTTTGGGCAGTATGGCCATTTTCACAATATTGATTCTTCCTATCTGTGAGCATGAAATGTTTTTCCATTTGCTTATATCCTCTCTGATTTCCTTGAGCAGTAGTTTGTAGTTCTTGAAGAGGTCCTTCACTTGCTTTGTTAGCTGTATTCCTAGGTATTTTATGGGATTTTTTTTTAAGCAATCGTGAATGGGAGTTAATTTATGATTTGGTTCTCTGCTTGCCTGTTGTTGGTATATAGGAATGCTAGCAATTTTTGCCCATTAATTTTGCATCCTGAGACTTTGCTGAAGTAGCTTATCAGCTTAAGAAGCCTTTGGGCTGAGACAATGGGGTTTTCTAAATATAGGATCATGTCATCTGCAAACAAAGATAATTTGACTTTCTCTCTTCATATTTGAATACTCTTTATTTCTTTCCCCTGCCTGATTGCACTGGCCAGAATTTCCAATACTATGTTGAATAGGAGTCATCAGAGAGAGCATCCTTGTCTTGTGCTGGTTTTCAAGGAGAATGCTTCCAGCTTTTGCCCATTCAGTATGATATTGGCTGTGGGTTTTTCATATATAGCTCTTACTATTTTGAGGTATGTTCCTTCAACACTAAACTTTCAGTTAAAACTTTTTTTTTTTTTTGCCAACCTGGCTATTGTCAGGTTGTTGTCAGTGAGAGGCTTGTTATATAAGTGGTTCAGTTCCCTTTTCAGAGATCTTCTGAATTAGGTGTAACTCTTGTCTGGGAAGGAGACACCTGTATCTTCAGACAGTGTCATGGACTGGATTTAGTATTGAGTGGTTGTTCTGCATGGGAAACCTAAAGTTATTACTGTCTCACGAAAAGACTGAAATGTATATAGTTATCTTTAAAACAAGACATGTTGAAGAAACTGCCTAGCATAACAGGGAAAAGCAAACTAACCATTGCCACTTCCCTACTTAGATCCTTCCAATGTATTTCTAATGACTTTAATATAGTCTAAACTAGATTTATTTCTAGTCAATCTCTCCCTGACTGTGTGTCAGACATTTAGCTGTTCCACATCCCATGCTGTTCTTACCATAAGTCCCTTTTATGCTGCTTTTACTTTCTAGAATGTTCTCTTACTCTTTCCCCCCAACCCTCCCATAGCACAGACATCACACACACTCCCTCTCACACATACACACAAAACATAGGCCTCGGGTTGATTAATTCCCACTCCTATTTCAAGTCTTACCTGAAACATCACTTCTTTAGGAAAGCCTCTCCTGATATAACAGACTAACAAATATTTTTGCTACAAGCTTTTATGGCTCCTCTTTTAAAACAAAATAAAATGAAAACCACTTCTTGTATAATTACTTATTAAATAAAACTTTAGCGTTTGACTCTAGCTACATCCCAGCACCCTATAGATACAGGGTCCAGGCTTAACCAGTGCCAGGCCAGCCTCCATGGCCTCAGGCCCGAGGCCAGTTTTACAGACAAAGGTTCCAGCCTCAACTCAGGCTTTAGACAGGCCCAGAATGAGGCTGGTCCCTGTAGCCCTAGACTCAGGATTTTACTTGCAGACTAAGACTCCAGCTATACCCCAATGCCAGTTCAGCACCCGTATACCTCAGCTTCAGGCCAGCTTCCATGACCTCAAGTACCAGACCAGCACCTGGGACTCAGTCTCAAAGGCCGATCACTACAGACTCAGGCTCCAGTTTCACCCAGTGCCAGAATGGCCACTGAAAAGCCAAAAATCAGGCATGAGACCAGGGATCCAGCCTCTAGGGCCATCCCAGTGCAAAGCCAGCCCTATTGGCCCCAGGCTCCAGGCCAGCCTTCATGAGTTCAGGCTCCAGGATGGTCCTTACAGCCTCAAGATCCAGTGGACCCACTGGACCCAGGATCCAGGCCCACTTCTGTAGACTCCAGTGCTAGGTTGACCTCTATGGATACAGGCACCAGGCTCGTTCTGGCAGACCCAAGCTCCAGGCCTTCCCCAGTGAACCAAGGAACCAATCACGTCTACCCAAGGACTCCAGCATCAAGCCTGCTTGTGGACCATGCCAGATGACTTGCCCAGAATCTCTGGACAAACTGATTAATGAAGGGTTATCCCTGCTGAAGTCAGTCTTTAAGAAATGGAATAAGTGCTTACTTCTTCAAAGGCATAGATATGCATGGTCACAAAGATCACACATAATCAGGGAAACATGACATCACCAAAGGAACAAAATAAAGCACTGGTAACTGACCCTAAAGAAGTGGAAATTTACAAACTGCCTGATAATGAATTCAAAATAATTAGCTTAAAGAAGCTCAGTGAGCTACATGAGAATACAGACAGAAGACTAGATGAAATCAGGAAAAAAATACATGAACAAAATTAGAAGTTCAATAGAGAGACAGAAAGCATAAAAAAACACAAACAACCAAATTTAGGGAGTTAAAGAACATAATTAGGGAGTTAAAGAACACAGCTGAAAAATTTCGTAGTAAGATTCAATAGCAGATTCTATCACACAGAAGAAAGAATCATGAGCTCAAAGACAGTTCATTTGAAATTACCAATCAGAAAAACAAAAAATTAAAAAGAAATAGTGAAGAAGTCCTGTGGGAACTATGGGGCACCATCAAGTGAACCAGTATATGCATTATGGTGCCCCAGAAGGACGAGAGAAACACAAAAGTGTAGAAAGCTTATTTAAAGAAATAATGACAGCAAGTTTCCCCAATGTGGAGAAAAAAAAAGGAGCACCCAGGTCCATGAATCCCAAAGAACCCCAAATAGACTATATATGAAGAGATCTTCACTTAGACATATTATAATCAAACTCAAAAGTCATACAATAAGGAGAATTTTGAAAACAAGAGAAGAACAACTCGTCACGTATGAGGGAGCTCACATAAGATTACTAGCAGATTTTTCAGCAAAAGCCTTGAATCCAGGAGAGAGTGAGATGATATAGTCAAGAGTACTGAAAGAAAAATAAACTGCCAATCAAGAATAGTATACTTGGCAATTCTGACCTTCATAAATGATGAAGGAATAAAAAATTTCCCAGAGAAACAAAAGCTGTGGAAGTTCATTACCTCTAGACCTTCCTATAAGAAATGCTAAAGGGAGTTCTTCAAGTTGAAAGAAAAGAATGATAATTCATAACATAAAAAATTTATGAAATTATAAAATTCACTGGTAAAATTAAGTACATAGTCAAATTCAGAATACTCTAACACCATAATGATGATGTACAAATCAAGTATATCTGTAGTATGAAAATTAAAAGACAACACTATTAGAAATAATAATAGCTATAATAGTTAAGGAATATACAATATAAAAAGATGTTAATTGTGACATCAAAAACAAAATGTGGGGAGGAAAAGTGTAGAAGTTTTAAAAATGTGATTGAATTTATGTTGCTAACAGTTTAAAATAGCCTATTATAACTATAGATATTTTATGTAAGCTGCATGGTAACTCATGAAAACCACAAAGCAAACACCTATAACAGACACAGAAAACATAAAAGCAAAGAATTAAAGCATATCAGTACAGAAAATTATCTAATCACAAAGGAAGATAGCAAGAGAGGAAGAAACAACCAGAAAGAACATACAAAACAACCAGAAAACAATGAAAAAAATGGCAGTGGTAAGTCCTTACCTACTGATAATTATCTTAAATGTACTCAATCAAGAGATGCAGAGTAGCTAAATGGATTAAAAAGCAGGTCCCAACTATTATATATGCTGCCTAAGAGACTCACTTCACCTTTAAGTGCCAAAATAGAGCAGGGATAGCTAAACATACCAGATAAAATTTTGACTTGTCAAAAACTGTAAGAAGAGACAAAGAAAATCACTATATAATAATGAAGGGGTCAATTTTGCCAGAGAATATTTAAATTTCTAGACACCCAACATCAGAGCACCTAAATGTATAAAGTAAATGTTAATAGATCTGAAAGGAGAGACAAACTGCAATAAAATAGTAGGGGACTTCTCAATACTCCACATTCAACAATACACAGGTCATCTGGAGAGAAAATTGTTAAGGAAACATTGGAACTGAACTACTCTTTAGTCCAAATGGACCTAACAAATATACACAGAACATTCCATCCAAAGTAACATAATACATGTTTTTATCAAGCACACATGGAACATTCTCGTGGACAGATCATATATTAGGCCATAAAAAAAGTCTTAAACATTTTGAGAATATTAAAATAATATTAAGGATCTCTTTTGATCACAATGGTATGAAGCTAGAAATCAATAACAGGAGAAATTTTGGGAAATTCACAAATATGGAAAAATTAACATGTTCCTGAACAATAAATAAGTCAATGAAGAGATTAAAAGTTTAAAAATATCTTAAAATAAATAAAAATGAAAACACAACATCCCAAAATTTATGGGATGCAGCAGAAGCAGTTCTAACAGAAAAGTTTATAGTAATAAATGCTTACATCAAAAAAGAATTTCTCAAATAAACAATCTATTGTTACATATTAAGGAACTAGAAAAAGAAGGGCAAACTAAGCTTACTAAACTAAAGTCAATTGAAGTAAGAGAATAATAAAGATCAGAGCAGAAATAAATAAAATAGGTAGTAGAAAAACAACAGAAAAGGCCAACAAAACCAAGAGTTTGTTTTTTAAAAAAGAAACAGAATGAACAAAACTTTAGCTAGGCTAACTCAGGAAGAAATGAGAAGACTCAAATAAAATCAGAAATGAAAAAGGAGACATTACTGTTGGCTCTTCATATTTGCAGGTTTTGCATCCATGGATTCAACCATCATTGGATCAAAAATGTAGTTGGGCCTACAATGGTTGCATCTGTACTGAACATGTACAAACTATTTCCCTTGTCATTATCTTCTAAACATGACAGTATAACAACTATTTAAATAGCACTTACATTACTTAGGTATTCTAAGTAATCTGGAGATGATTTAAATTATACTGGAGGCTGAGCATAGGGTATATGCAAATACCACACCATGTCATATGAGCATCTAAGAATTTAGGTATTTGTGAGTGGTCCTGGGACCAATTCCTCATAGATACTGAGGGACAGCTGTACAACTGATACCACAGAAATATAAATAAACATAAGATATTACTATGAAAAATTATGCACAAAGAAATTGAATAACCTAGAAGAGATGGATACATTCCTAGAAACGTACAATCTATCGACTGAATTATGAAGAAATAGAAAATGCAGACCATTAATGATTAAAAAGATTGAATCAGTACTACAAAAAGTCTCTCATGAAAAAAAAGCCCAGAATCTGAAGGCATCACTAATGAAGTCTACCAGATATTTAGAGAAGAACTAATCCTAGACTTTCTTAAAATATTCCAAAGAATTGAAGAAGAGGGAATATTTCCAAATTCATTTTATAAGACCAGCATTACCCTGATATCCAAGCCAGACAAGAACACTACAAGAAAAGAAAATTACAAGCCAATATCTCTGATGAACATATATGTATATATATCTTCAATAAAATATAAACAAACTGAATTCAGAAATATATTAAAATGATCATACACAATGATCAAGTGAGATTTATATCTAGGATGCAAAGATAGTTTAACATATGCAAATCAATAATTGTGATACACCACATTAATGGAATGAAGGATAAAAATTATATGATCATCCCAATAGATGTAGAAAAAGCAGTCAATAAAATTCAACACAATTTAAAGATTAGAAAAACTCTCAACAAATTAGGTATAGAAGGAATGTATCTCGACATAATAAAGGCCATACACAACAAGCCCACATTGACCACTATACTCAGTGGTTAAAACTGAAACTTTTTATCAGACGTCAGGAACAAGACAAGGATGCCCACTCTATTTCTGTTCAAAATAGTACTAGAAGTCTTAGAGCAATTAGGCAAAAGAAAGAGATAAAAGGCATTTAACTCAGAAAGGAAGAAGTAAAATTGTCTGCAGATGATACTCTTTTATGTAAAAAACCCTAAAGACTCCACCCAAAAAACAAAACAAGACAAAAAATGTTAGAACTAACAAATTCAGTAAAGTTGCAGGATACAAAATCAACATGCAAAAGGCTGTTGCATTTCTACTCACTAGCTACAAACTATCTAAAAAAGAAACTTTTAAAAATACCATTTACTACAGAATTAAAAAGAATAAAACACTTAGGAATAAATTTAACCAAGGAGGTGAAAGAGCTGTATGATGAAATTCATAAAACATTGATGAAAGAAATGGAAAATATACAAATCAATGGAAAGATATCCAATATTCATGGATTGGAAGAATTAATATTGTTAAAATAGTAATACTGCCCAATGTGATCTGCAGACTCAATGCAATCCCTATCATAATTTTATGTCATTTTCCACAGAAATAAAAAGAACAATCCTAAAGTTTGTATAGAACCACAGAAAATCTCGAATGGCCAAAGCAATCTTGAGGAAAAAGAACAATACTGGTGGCACCATGCTTTCTGATAGAGGGGGTGTAATTTGTAGGCACCTGCACCTGTGTGTGAAATGACTAGAAAGGAAATGGCATAAGGCAAATATCAACTCAGCAGTGCAGAGGGCCACTTTCAGATATAACAGATTGTTGGTCAGGGTATCAGTTAGGATGTTGTTGAATGGCTCAAGAAAAAGTAGCTTTTCTCACTATGCCAGGATGGTAGTGGCGAGTACAGCCTGAAACTCTGAGGATGGAGTCATCCCAGAAAGCATAGGAACGAAAGCTGAATTGGGAAATGCAAAAATCCATCCATGCAAAAAGAAGTCTAGGCTCAATGTTAAGCATTCAGAAATGGACCAATACTTGTAAGCATCATAGAGAGAAAAGCAAAAGTCTTGGACGAGAGACCAAGGGGCAAGATTACAGAAAGCAGAAAAACACAAAGATGGAAGCAAGTTTCTTTATGAGTACTGAATAAACAGATGTTGGAGAAGCTAGATTCAGAGAGAGAAAATCAAGGGGCTTGCATGTTCTAGGAAGCAAGACATATTATAAGGGTCAGTTGAAGTTATCCTGTTTAAGAACTTGTTCATATAATGCTCCTTGAAAAGAAATAAACATTACTTATGGCACTAAAAATCAAAGAGATAGACACAATCAAGAAATATTTCAGAGTTCAAGTTGTGGAGGTTTGGAGAGCAGTTGTAAATAGAGAGCACGTAGAGAAAACTGTTGAAGATGTCATTAAAATTTTATTTGTACAAATGGATAATAAAACCATAAACCACATATTAGTTATTATTATCAAAGCCATCTCTCACTAATTGAGAGAAGAAACCTATGAAGAACAGATTCATTGTAACCTCTTGAGGCACCCCTCTGCCAGAACCATCTAGCCAAGCTACTGTCACATTCTTAACTCTTTAGCCATTAAGTTTTGGGGTAATTTGACAGTAAAGGATAACAAGTACAATCCATCTCTATTGTCTATAGAATATTTTTTCTCTGCCTAAATCTTAAACGTTTGTGTGCTCTAGGACTTCAGTCTCTATGTTCTTCTCTTCTCCCTCATTGTACACTTCTTGGGTAATCTCAGGCACTCTCAAGAATGCAATGATCGCCAGGCGTGGTTGCTCATGCCTGTAATCCTAGCACTTTGGGAGGCCGAGGCAGGCGGATCATGATGTCAGGAGTTAGAGACCAGCCTGACCAACATGGTGAAACCCTGTCTCTACTAAAATACAAAAATTAGCTGGGCACGGTGGCGCACGCCTCTAATCCCAGCTACTTCAGGAGGCTGAGCCAGGAGAGTTGTTTAAACCCTGGAGGCAGCGATTGCAGTGAGCCAAGATTGCGCCACTGCACTCCAGCCTGGGCAACAGAGTGAGACTCCATCTCAAAAAAAAAGGATGCAATGATCATGTGTATGTTAATTAACACCTAGATCTCTTTTTATAATTTAGATCATTCTCTCCATTTTGATTCAAATAATCTCCTTGTAGGATAACTCCATCTAATTTCATATAGACCCTCAAACTCAAAATTACCAGCATTTGAATCATTATCTTCTTAGAACCCACTCCTTCTTTGGTAGATTTCCTGCACATCCAACTTCCCACATCTCTTTTGATGGCCTATAATTCACTGGTTGTGTGTGTGGGGTTTTTTTGTTTTGTTTTTTTGCTTTCCATTTTTATAGGTTCCATCTATAGAAAGTTTAGTTTGTGATAGGCACTATTCGAATCACTTTACAGTTATTAACACATTTGATCTTTCTGAAACCCTGTGAAGTGTATACTATTATCATGCCATTTTCTCATGGAAATTGAGATCCAGGAAATATAACTAAGTTGCCTAAATTCACATAGATGGAAAGTGGAGGAACTTACCAAAATTTAAACCCAGAGAATCTTAATTCAGAACCTTGTGATTGATCATAGGCTGTACTGTCTCCAATTTATTAATAATTTCTTAATTCTTAAAATGTTGGATTTTATCTCTTCTTCTTCATTTCTACTATTACAGACCCACATTAGCCTTTTGTCATCTGCTTCTTGGACCATAAAATAGCCTCCTTCTGTTCTCATTACCTCTTGTCTTGTTCCCTTAAAATTTATTTCCACAAAGCACAAAGTTCTAAAATGAAACTCTCAGTGTCTTGCTCTCCGGAGTGGCTCCCTCATCATGCTCAGGACTATGCTCAGTGTATTTATTATGGTACATGAGTGCCTTCATGATTTGACCCCTGCCTATGACTTCAACCTTGAATGTATGAGTTTATTTGTAGAACAGAGTCCCCTTCAAGATAGCAGTTTCTATAGGGAAAGACTACATATTTTCCACTTGAGAAACATCAACATAGGACAAATGACCAGGTATGTAATAAGCTTTATCTGCTGCTAGATTTTCTAAATGGGCTTAAGTTGTCAGTAGAAAGAATAGTTGGAATGTGTATTAAGGCTCTGCTTGCAATTTTGCTGTCAACTTTAATGGCAATTCCAATTAAATATTTGTTCTTTGCCTTCATTAGAAATATTAACTTAGAGTGTTAATATGCTGGCATGAATTTTTTATTCATTCAATAGGCATTTATTTAGCATAGTATACAATATTAATTTTTCAGGATTCTGTGGTAAATAAAAGACTGAGATAGCAACCAAAAAGCACGTATTATACAGCAAAATATATACCAAAATAGAGAAAAAATCAAAGCATATTGCATTTATTTGTAGGAGAAGCATTTTAGAAGATGGAGGAAGCTGAGGGTGGAGTGGCAATCAAAAATCAGATCAGGAATGACTTTGTACTCCTTGCCAAGGAGACTGACTACTACACTGCAGGCTATAGATAGACACTCACCAAATTTAAGCTGCAAGGAAAATGATCAGATTTATTATTTTTACACTGAAATGTAGGGAATGAATTGAAGTTGAGAAAAGCTAGAGGCTATAAACTAAGAACACGATTTTGAGTCATTCCTACATGAGAAGTGATGGGAGATTAAGAGAGTGGCAGTGGGAATGGGGAATAAGAAACAGATTTAAAAGAGATTATAATAATAGAACTTGAAGATTGATTGGATATTGTGGGTTTTGAGGGAAATGAGTCTGTAAAGAATGTCTTAAGGAGGGATTTCAGGTTTTGAGTTTGATGACTAGGTTGATACTATTTCCACTTACCAAGACAGAGAATTCAAGAGCAAGAAGCAGGAAATTGGGAGTAAGATTGGTTATCAGCTGTAGGTATGTTGACTCTGTGACAATGGCAGACAACTGGATATACAAGCATCTAGTTCAGACAGAGATGTGGTCTGGAAATATAGGATTTGTATGCAATCAGAATAGAGTGAAAATTGAAGCCATAGGAGAAAAGGAAAAGGAAATCACTCAAGAAGAATATATAGAGAGAAATCAGTGAAGCAAGGTAGGAACTCTGGAAAGAGTTCAATACTATTTAAGGATTCTCCAAAAGGGAGCTCAAAATAAGCTTGAGATAGGCTTGAAGAGGGTTGAAAAATGCATAGACACAAGATAACGAGAGTGGGGAATAAATGCAATGACATATGTTGAGATAGCAAGTGTAGACAACATGGGTATATAGAGATGAGAGAGGTTTCTTCATTTGTTTCTTTATAGATGAGACCCTTGAAAAATACTTATATATGAAGGCCAGAGTGGAAGGAAAAAGAAGGAAAGGTTGAGTGGAGGCTTAGCAGAATGTCTAGCAAGGTACTTGGAGTGGGATCCAGGCTAGGGAGGAAAAAGAATAACTTCCTACTGAGAGAATAGGAGGATGTAAAGAGGGACTGAGTAGCAAAGTAAGTGCATAGAATAACTTCGAAGAAACAACTGGGAAAGCTCCTGCCTATGACTTGGGTATTCTCTGTCAAGTTGTGGCTAATGTCATCTGCTGAACCCAGGATCAAAATGGTGAGTAAGAGTAAGAGGCTTGAGGGTGTTGCTGAAAGATTGAGCCTGCTCCTGTGAAAAACGAGAATGAGGAAAGCCTCAGAAGGTGTTACGGACCTACTGAACAATGTGGAGGACTCAGTTGAAATTATAATGCTAGCCGTTTTTGTGTGAGCATAATATTCTCTTTAGTGTTCAGCAGTGTAAATTTACAAGTAGGGCAGAAAACAATAAGGTTCATGCCAAATCAGAGTTTTTCTGGATTGTAGGAGGAATGGAAAGCAAGGACATTGCTGATATTGGCAAATGTAGTCAAAATGGATCCAGCTTGGATGAACAAAATAATTTAAAGTAGGAAGAGCAAGATACACCAGGAGAAAAAAAGATTCCAAAAAGACTGAAGGTCTAGATGAGGCCAAGAAGAGGTTTGTGGGCATAAATGAGGCTGAGAGCTGAGAGGTTAGACAACTGTGATAAGATGAGAGGGTTAAAAGTTGGATTTTCAGATTTCAGAGACAGCAAAGTTCGGGTAAAGACAAAGCCAAGGGTTAGGTGGCTAGAAATGAGAGTGGCTACAGTGAAATGGTATAGGAAGTTATGAGGCAACAAGAAATACTTGGCAGTCCACATGATATTGAAGTCACCCAGGATTTTGGAAGGATTGGGGTGAAAAGTATGCTTATAATCTGCGTGCATTTTGCAAATTTTTGTTCATCTCCCAAATCTTACATTTTCATGGAGACTCAGATTTAAGAAGAATTATAATGAACACCTGAAACCTGATTTAGGCTTACAAATTGTTATTCAACAACAAAAGTGAAGAAACAACCAAAGAAAAGTAAGTAGAAAAGGACCTAAGTTATAAAGGCAATCATCACTCCCCCCTCCCCTTTTTACTGCCTACAGTTGTTCTTGGTCATTACTGCTAATTTATAAAGTGGTCAGTAAATCTTGACCTACTATGTGACCACTAATTATGTACCTAGCTTTGGCTAAGTCTTTTACTAATTATACTCTAAAATGAATAATAGCTAATATTTATTGAGGGCTTGCTATATGCCAGTGACTTTCTGAGTGTTTCACATATTTAGACCCATTTATCTCCATGAGGTAGGCATTATTATTTCTATTTTATAGATAAAGAAACCAAGGCACAATGATGATAAGTAATTTGCCTGAGATTTTATAGCACTAAGGGGCAGAGGTGGGATTTCAGCCTAAGCAGAGTGGCTCTAGAACCACAGCACATTAGAGACAAAAGACCCTAAATGAGAGAGTATGAGTGGACGAGAATAAGATGTCATTATTTAGGTGCATTCCCATGTTATGATGGAGCAGTATAATTCTGTCAAAAATGAAAGCCAATAAATTATTGCCAATAAGTAACTAAGGCAAGAGTTAAAAAATTATTTCATCCAACAAAAACTGGTGAGTATTATATGGAGTTGGTATTGGTAATAAGCTATAAAGAGGTATAATATGTATAATTTGCTTTCAGGTACTACTGATACACATGAGAAAGTAAATGACATATTTCATTAAGTAGCAGGAATTAAAGAAAAAAATCCTCTCTAAGGAGTTAAAGTAGATATTTCCCCTAATATAAGTTTGTGTTCTTTTATGTATAATAATAATGAGTTTGGCTACTTATTTTCCAAGACCATAACAGATTTGAATAAGGGGATTATCAGCAGTGGCAGCAGCAAGGGAATGATTTGGAGGCCTTAGCCAACCCCTATTCAACTTCCACTGCCCCAGTTGGCAACAAATAAATATTCAAGTCCACAATTCCTATCTTCTTTCCAATAAGCTTGATGTCAAACTCTTTTGGGGGTATTAATCTCACCTGAACTAGTAAAAGGTATCTATAGTCTTCATTTTTCCCACCATATGTGAACATAGATTAGTTTTGCTACAGAAATATTGATGTGTTAGATTATGCGATGCTGCTCCAAGCTCCATTGTGATTTATATCACACCACATCACCTTTCTAAAATCCCAAACATTCTGAAATGCTGAAACACATCTGTTTCCAGGGTTATGGATAAGGGAAAGCAGTGCTTCCTTTCCAAATGTGGCTTCAAGATCAGTCCTGGGAAGCCCCTAGCCTTCACTATTCTATGTCATACAAGTTATTACCCCTCTTGAGAAGCTAAGAGCTGATCACAGTGGTGAAGACAGGAAAACTGTAAAATGCAGACTAAACTCCAAACAAAGTAAATCAACACAACAATAATCCTTCTCCCATCAGCAATGACCAAGGTGACCACGTTTGGTATTTTCTATTTAAGAAAGGAGAATGTATGTAACACTTTTTTAAAACGATTGTTATCTTTCCATCACAAAAAATCTGTGCTTAAAGAAATTTAACCTGGCATTATGGGGGAAAACCAATAGCCCAAAAGATTTCCTCAGATTTGTTGGCAACTGACTTATATTCTGACTTATAGGTATAAGAAACACGACCACATGTGAAAAAAAACATGCCAGTCAAATGGTCAAGATATGACAGTCTTTAGCATTCATGAGAAAACATGATTGCTTCTGGCTGCAATATGTAGGGACTGATTTATGATATTTTCAGAAAGTAATGTTTATTTAAAAGCATACACATTTTTCAAACTGGTGGGACCGATAACAATAAGAGCCTTGTAATAACTGAATAAAGCAGACCTTATGGGTCTTCTTTACCAATGGGACCATTTTAAGAAACAGACTCTTGTAGCTCCTGGGTCAGAGCAAGCTTTTTATTATTCTTCATTATATTTTGCTTGGAACAAAGAAAGAATCTCTAAAGGTGATAAATATTAATCCTTTTAATGGTGGAGGGCTACAGTCTGTCATTGTTCTAGAGAATTAGGTGACTTTAAGAAAGATAGCTAAGTTTGGAATAGTGTTGTGTAGAGTAAAACTCATTTTTATAAATCATTTTCAAGAGGTAGAGGAGTTTAAGGTGAGTGAAAATAGCCACTCCCATTAGTCAAGCAGGCTCTTCATAAGGGGATTCTGAAGGAAAACCAACGCAAAGATGAGTTTTCATCAGGAGGCTAGCAAACAATAACAGCAAAACTCAAGTAGCACGTAAGCAGTGTTATCACTACTTAGATCAGCACTGATTTAATTTTTAGTTATCTTAGATCTTTAGATAATTCTTTTTATGGAGTCTAGGTATTTGCCACATCTTTATCACTAGGTGCATGTTACTGAGGATTGAGAAGACACAATTATATGTTTCTAAAGAGATCCAAACTACATCGCCTCTTCTTTAAGTCTTGTGTTCATGTGAAATTATTATTCTACTGAGTTTTTCACATTGTTTGGTACTAAACTTATTGAAGCAATTTTTCAGGCAAAAGTTGAACAATGTGTTTTCCTCTGAGGAGACTTACTTCGTAGACCAAAGAAGCCACGTTCCAGGGTCTTCGGTAGTATGTCAAAGTGTTTCCATCCCGATCCCGGTTACAGAGTCCATTGTAGAACTCATTGTCAAAAGGTGTGCTTAGGGGATCCATCCCTAAAATGTTGATCCTGAGAATGAACAGAGTAGTATCAGAAGTGGAAATACCACAACATAATGCAAGGCAGCCCTCCGTAGCTGGAAAAAGTGAGACAGCTTCAGTGCATGTCACTGTTACCCAATATGTGTGTGCTATAATCAGGAACAGAAGCAAGAGCCTGTTCACCTTGGCTCAGTGTCTCTGGCAGAAAGCATACCTTAGGAGAGCCTTATGAACTCTTTTAGGCAACTAAGGCACTGTTTAGAGTGCAATGAAAGAAATGCAATAAGTAAGGCACATGGGACCATCTGGTTCCTGGAGTTTTAACTTCACTGCTGTAACTCTTACCTAACCTCCCTTAGTGAACCAATAACTGATGCTGTAATACCAACTATTTAAATTATTTGAGAACAGAGCATCTCAGGGGGCCAATATAACATATGCATGTAATTTTTCATCTATGAATCAACATTGGGGCTTTCTCTCTCTCACCCCATTCTCTTTAAACTTAAGCCTTTTCCTCCAGCTGTCTCATTGCTTGTCAAGAACCTCATTCCCTCCAGGCTTATATTATTCCCATTACACTTTCCAAGATGAACACAAAAATTTTAGCATCCTGGCAAGGCATTCTCAAAAGTTCTATTTTTTCCCATAGCAAAATATTTTTATTTGGCAAGCTTTCATTCATAAATATAATTCTTATTTAGCTTTTAAAAAAGTTAAACTTTACTTGTAGGTTTAGAAACAATATATGAACAAGAAGCAGTTATTTCCTTGTGAAATACACCTCTGTTCATTGGAGGAACACAGTCATTGCTGTCTAGGCTGTATCTGGAATAAATGGCCCTAAGCCAGTGAGGCCAATAGGTTTGAGGATCAAATCTATAACTTACCTTGGCACAAAAACACAAACTCTTCATTGCTCTAGGCCACACTCCTAACTCCAATGAACTGGATTACAAATCTGGATGTTGGTTTTAAGACCAATTTGTCAAAGAGTGGGTAGTTTACCATAAACCCATGGCTTATGCAAGAGAAATAATTGAAAGGGTTTCCTACTCGTAGTGGGTTAGTTAAAAACAACATCTTTATATAAATAGCACATTTTACATAAACTTTGAATCTACAAAGTTCCAAAGTGAATCTAAAGTGGTTCAACTTTAATGGAAGGCAAGTTAAGAAACTGACGCATGAATATCTTTCTCAAGGCTGACATATAGATAAAATTGACCACCTCCCACTGCCTGTCCCACCAAAATACCTTTCATGAAAAATATGGCCTTAAAGTTCTAATATAGGGTCAAAAATTAGACCCATTAATTTGAATATGAGAAAAAAGAAAAAAACATTCTATATTTGATTTACTTTTTTAAACACCTTATTCCACAGGATAAATTAAAATTTTGGTCCCAATTCTTTACCCATCTCTGCATGTACACCCTTGCTATGACCTCATCATGGGCAAAGTATACTTCCCTCCCTAGTGGCTTTGTGCTTGGACATGTGACTTACTTTAAGCCAATGGCATGTAGTTGAGAGTGACAGTGGGCCAGTTCAAAGCATGGGCATGAAGAGGCCTCATTCATTGCTTTTGCTTTCGTGTATTTGTGCCATTGCCTTGAAAAGGGCTTCTAATGGGTAGCTGCTGCCCCTTCAGCCTGGCTATCCCAGTGATCCCAGTGAAAGGCAGAACCACCCCAGTGAAGCCCAGTCTTGTGAGAAATAAACACTTATTTTTGTATCACTAAGGTTTTGACACAAGCTCTCCACCACTAAGACATAAAATACTGGAAGCAAATGACCTGGGTTGTTTCTTAAACAAGACCTCAGCTACATTTTCTTTATATGATAGTGAACTACATATCTGGTGTAGCTACTTTAACAGAGACATTGTACCTCTTTATTTTCAGTGAACAAAATCAACCTTTGTTTATATTGATGATTAGCTCTTAGGTGACTACTATATCTATGTGTTGTACATACAGCGTTTGCAATTGGCAGGGGGGAATATTAAGACAGTTCATATACACTGTCTGCTTCCATGCGAATTGTGTTCAAATTAAGGAGTAGAACATAAAATGACCAATTTCAAAAACTAGGCTGAGGAAGAATACACAATCAGCCCTCCATATCTGTGGGCTCTGTGCCTGTGGATTCAACCAATCATGGATTGAAAACATTTGGAAAAAAAGTACATGATAAGCATGTACAAACTTTTTTTCTCTTATAGTATAGTAACAATTTATATCGCATTTACACTGTATCAGGTGTTATAAATAACCCAGAGATGATTTAAAGAGTACAGGAGGATGTACATAGGTATATGCAAATACTATGTCATTTTATATCAGGGACTTGAGCATCCTGAAAGTTTTGTACATGTGGGAGGTCCTGGAACCAATCCCTGATGGGTAGAAAGGGAGGATTGTACTTGTGCCAAATGAGTGGTACACGTGAGTGCTTTACACATTGAGTCTTCTGGAGGAAGAAATCACCATGGGAGGGTCATTAAAAGAGTTTTAGAAGAGGAAAGATTTGATATGGGTTTTGAGGGGTGGATAACTTGGGATGGGGCTAGTGCAGGAGAAATGTGTGGGTAAGAGCTCAGAGATGGAAATGGCATGTTATGAGGGTAATGGTCTTCAGATACTCTGTCTCCCCTGTAAAGGAATTTTGATAAATTATACTTTCCTGCACATTTTTAGCGTGACATCTAATATTTTTCATCTTAAGATTAAGTAGATGCAAAGAATATAATTCCTAATAATGTTGTCATTATTTGTACTTTAACATATAATTATTTTAGCACTTTAAAGATAAAATCAATAAATATAAATGCTATAGTGATGCTGCATCATACAGCATTGATATTCTTCTAACAGATGGAAATTTTTTAGTTATTTT
Source organism: Pongo abelii (assembly GCF_028885655.2). NCBI lineage: Eukaryota > Metazoa > Chordata > Mammalia > Primates > Hominidae > Pongo > Pongo abelii. The sequence continues at coordinate 39,586,602 of NC_071989.2, forward strand.
TATTCCTTTTTATTTATTTTTTAAATAGGCTTTACTTTTTAGAGCAGCTTTAGGTTCACAGCAAAAGTGAACAGAAGGCACACAGACTTCCTATATACTCTATGCCCCTTTTTATTCTTGAATCCATATTTCTATTCCATTTCCCTCACAGAATTTTAACCTAATGTAATATAGTTTATTTTTGAAAGTTTTTATTGATTACCTTGTCATACTTTTCTGTACCAAAAAGATATTAATTGAAATTTAAAAATATTAAATACTCTTTGACCGTAGGGTCTAAATATTAAAAATTCTTTATTAATAGTAGCATATATAAGTATCTTAAATTTTTAAAAATCATTACTAAACATAAGTAAAATTTTATTGGAAAGCTATCTTAGTGAAATGAATGAGTCTTCTTTTTAAATTAATATGTTGGTTCCTGCATCCATGAATGAATATTACTTCATTCATTCATTCACGGTGCTAGGAAGAGACGGCGTTCAGTATCAATTTGAGTCCTCCTTTTCATTTTTATAGTTGTAAGTGCTGAGAAGCTTTACTCACATAAATAAGTAGATAAGAATAAAAGAAATTTTATTATAACAACGTCACATAATTTTAATCCCTTTTTCTGAGTTATATACCAAAAAGAGATCCCATAGTCGGTGATCTTTCTTCAAAAATTATTTTTATGCTCCATTATCTAAAAGTTGATTAGGTAATCTTTCAATGTTGATAAAAAGAATTAGAGATCACAAAACTTCAAGGAGTCAGAGTCCAGTTTTGAGTACTAACATTTGGATTTGTTTCTTGTTGTTTTTTTTTCCCTCTCTATAGTGAAATGTGAGATGGGTGAGGAGTATACTCTGCTCTTAGTAAGAAGTAAGTGATTGTTTAAAAAAGCAAGAAAGGAGAATGGGCTTGACAACTTGGATGCAGCTGAATTGTCATGCTTATTAATTTTATGAAAAACATGTACATATGGAAGTTGAGGATTTACTATTAGCTTAGCTACATAATTAATAGTTGAGGAAACTATTACCTTAAGACTTATTTGTCTGCCCTTGGAAAGTTTTTGTGCACTCCGTGGTATGCATATCCTAGTTTGAGGGTTATTGTTTTATAGATCATCAAATTGGCCAGTTGGCTGGACCCATCTGGAAAGTTAAAATGAAGTTGATCCTCAGTCTAAAGCACAACTAAGGAAGAAATGTTTCAAAAGCTTTGGACTTGGTTCCACTACTACAGAGACAGCCAGTCTAGTCTAGAATAAGCCAATTTTTTCTGCCAAGAAACATGAATACTTCTCATGGATGGAAAGTCATCACCTGGGAAATAAAAAAAAAAAATGTTCTTTGGCAGTGCTTAGAGATACCTGCTTTCACACCTGCATCTAGAACCACAGGCAGTTCCAATTTACCAGGTGAACTGAAGAGAAAGCTCCCTTCACGGAAGTGGTGTTATGCTTAGATCACAAAAAATAATTCCTTGCATATTGTACATCACTTACAGCTGGCTGGATGCATGCCTTTTCAATGAATGCAAGATGGGTTGGGGGATTTCCCTAAACACTTCTGGAGAACCTCAGATGCCTACAAATAAGAGGCTGAAACATTTGTGATACAACTCAGTTCTCCTGGCATAAGAACATAGATGTGAGAGGCCTTCAAATGAAAACAGTATAAACTAATTACCATGAGTGCTTGTGACTTTCACATGTAGAAGAATCTAACTGTATGTGACTATTGATAGGACTTTTTGAGGTTGTCCAGATTGAATTGGGTAGATGTAGTTTACAAGCATGTTGCTATGATTAGGGAGTGTACTCCTATTACTTCTATTTTGCAAAGAATCCACAGTTTTACATAAGAATACTGGAGGTTTATAGTAAGTAAATATGCAACATTAATGGTATGAAAGAATATTACAAATATAACAACATATGTTGTTTTGAAACCTCTTCCTAAATATTAATTACTGATTTATACAACTCTCCTATATTCCTTAATTCAAATATTTGTGTGATAAGTAGCTACTTAAGGAATTTCATTTTTTAAGGTTAGTTTTGCTTTGAAGTTAAGGTGTTGAAGTTAAGACTTACGGATTTTGTAGTGATGTGAGAGAACTGCTGTGGGTGTTGGTTGGGGTTTTAAGGAGAGGGTAAGGTGGTATGGTAGAAAAATATAGTTTTATGAGACTCAGAGAAACTTGTTTCAGCTCTACTAAAACTAATCAGTCAAATGGCCTTATTTATTTCACTCAGTTCTTATCTATAAAATGAATATAATACCTCTTCTAACAATCTCCCAGGATTATTTGGAAAATCTATGGAGATGCAGTGTGGAAAAATATTTTGGAAAGTTTAAAGTATTATGCAAATGAAAGTTGTCATAGAATAATAGGTTTTATGAAGACTAAATTTAATATAGGTTATTACTCATGGTAATGGGGAATTTAATAAAAAAATGTTGATGGACTGATTCTATCAGGATCTACTTCATTTTCCATTTCTGCAGCTGAACTTTCCCCATAGCTGGGGCACCACCTTCTTACACAGCCTTGAAGACTCAGCTGTGGGATGGTGCCTAACAGCAACCCTGACTGTGGTAAAGCGCGAGGTATGTAAGAATTCCTAGCTAGCCCTGCTTCATTATGAAACTCCCTGACAAATGCTATGCAACAAATTTTTCTTTTCGCTGAACAAAGGAAACCAAGAGATTATGAATGATTGTTTTTCAGCTAAATGGGCCAATATTTCTATATTCTTTTCCTATAAGACAAACTATAAATTTGCATTGAATGAGAATAAATAACATACGTTAAGCTGTTTTATTTAGATTAAAGAGAAAGTTGTTTCTTGGATCCCAATTAAAGCAAAATAAAGTAGTAATGGGCTTTCACTATGGACTCACAATCTTTCCCTGAGGAAATAAATAAAAAGAATCAGGACTCATTTGAGCACACCATGATCTAGTTAGAAGATTTGGGAAAACTCCCATGCCATTTACTGCCTAAAATTTACTAAGAGGGCCTGCTGAGCTTAGGGGCCTAAGACCATCCATTTGATTCGAGATTCCCACCTTTAGGCTAAGGGACAAAGGCACTGTAAGTAATTTCAAATGCTGCTTGAACAAGATTTTATAAAGTGCATGAAGGGCACGTAAAATGCTTTATCTGGTGCCTGACTCTTGGTATCCTGGGATATTTTTCTTATCTAGATTTAAGAAGTAGAAGTTTCATTTGGCTTAGAGAGAGGAGACGTCTCCTTCATTAGCTAAACTTGATAGAGGTCTTATCATAGGAACTGCCTAGTAACTTTGTGTAGGGTTTCTCAACCTCCGCACTGACGCTTTGGGTCACGCTGTCCTGTGCTTAGCATCATCTCTGGCGTCCACCCACTACATGCCAATAGCACTCCCCATTCTCACCCCCTCCAAGATGTCACAGCTACAGTGGTCTTCAGATACTGTCTTTTCTCTCTCTTTTTTTTTGAGACGGAGTCTTGCTCTGTCGCCCAGGCTAGAGTGCAGTGGTGCGATCTCGGCTCACTGCAAGCTCCGCCTCCCAGGTTCACGCCATTCTCCAGCCTCAGCCTCCCGAGTAGCTGGGACTACAGGCGCCTGCCACCATGCCCGGCTGATTTTTTGTATTTTTAGTAGAGACAGGGTTTCACTGTGTTAGCCAGGATGGTCTCGATCTCCTGACTTCGTGATCCGCCCGCCTTGGCCTCCCAAAGTGCTGGGATTACAGGCGTGACCCACCGCAGATATTGTCAAATGTCTGCTAGGGGAAAAATTACCACTGATTGAGAACTACTGCCTTACCCTTCTACCAGCTTTGCTCTTACCATCACCCCTATCTTTTTTTCTCTCCCCATCTCCATATCCAGGACTGGAGTCCTGTCCCTGAAAAGAAATTCAGTCTTACCTGATGCCAATTGACAATATTTTAGAAAGCACTTAATGGATATTCATTAATTAATAATTAGCCTATTTATCCACCTACCAAGTATTTACTGAGCACCTACTATGACCCAGGCACTGGAATTATGAGCATAAAGAAACACATTACATTATAGGTGAGGAAATAAAGCCATATACCGTCTCTTTCAATATACTACTGGGTAGAAGAATAACCATGTCTTTGTTGGGGACAATTTTCCAACAAACCCACCTTTACCAAAAACAGCAACAAATCCACCTTTACCAAAAGCAGCTCAGAATGAGTAAGAGAGGTCATGTAGTAGATCTTCCTAGGATGCCCTCTGACTATATATGGAACAGAACAGAATAGAACCAAATCTCTCTGCATATAGTCTCTATTCTGTATAATCCTGAGTTCTAAACTCCAAGACATCCCATCTGAGCTTACAGCCACCTGTCCAGAGCCCCTAGGTTTTGTATGGAAAATGAGTGAAATGTCAGCTCTCTATAATGAGAACCAGAACCTCAACATAATCATCCTCTGGCATCAAAACTACTGCCTCTGATCACATTCCTCCTGGGTCAGCTTCAGAATGCTGGAAACTCCCAAGATCCAGGATAAGTTCCAATGGAAGACAGCCTTCCCAGCAATGTAAATATTTGAATTGAATTGCTAGATCTCCTACTGGAAATTCATTCCAAATGTTAACATGTCATGTCAATATTGCTGTGGTCTCCCACAGGTTCCTAAATGAGAGATTTCATCTCTTGCTCCACTGAGAGACAATCATCTAACATCTTGATCATCTAGTCCACTGTACAGACCCCTACTGAGGCCAGGCAATTTGTCCAAATTATCCTGAGATGCTTATTTAGCACTTCCTTTAAGCTCAAAGGTAGTTCAAAAATAATACAGACCCATCAGCTGTATCACCTGTGTCCCTCGCACAAATGCTTCTACCAGTCTATCACAGTGAGAGAGATGGAGATCATTTTCACTCATTTTCATCTGAAAAAATACAAGTAAAATACAGACCCATAGCCTGCTGTTCGTGCCAGCTCAGACTCTTCTACCACTCTGTCTCTGCAGGGGGGACGGGGATCACTTTCACAATCATCCTCATCTGAAAAGTCTCCGCAGTCATTGTCACCATTACACTGAAGTCGCCTCTTTATGCATCTGCCTGCAATCAAAATCAGGAAAGACTCAATGTATCTAATGTCAAATTTTCTCTTTCTTTCTGAAGTTATCAAATGCATTTTAACCCTGGAGGTGAGGTATCAGAAAAACATATTTGAGTTCTTTGTACAGAATATATAGATGGCCCCTTTTGGGGCCTTTCACACTTGGAAATCCAAGTGTCCAGAAGCATATGCTTTTTTTTTTCTTTTCATTCAGGAAGGCACACAGAAACCCATAATGAGCAATTGGAGCACAAAGATTACCTGTACTGCATTGAAAGTCATTTCTGCAGTCCTCCTCAGCATCCTCACAGGGCTCTGTGGGCACACACTGTCGTCTGTCTCCCACAGAGTCGGTGCAACTTTTTCCATTGAATTGTCCAAAGACCTCAATGCTTCTTGAACGAAACTGCACAATATCAGTTGGAATGATTAGAATTTCTAATGTCAAAAAAAGGGTATGGTCAAAAGGTGCATCCATACAACTATATCCCTGCAATGAGTCAATGGTTTTAAGATAGAAGTGGTGGAAGAAGTCACTGATGTTATTTAGGGTAACACTATGCATTCTAGGTTTGGCAGGCTTTTATACAGATGATTCCTCTGGACACTCATTTAGTATTCTGTACAACATAAAGATTTCCTGGAAAAGTTAGCAACATACATTTACATGTTTATCTCTCTTTCTGGGTTTGGAACTCAGTTGTGGGGGTCCCTGCCTCATAGTCATTTTTCTGGAGAGGCTAGCAATATAGTTTCCATTTGGGGAGGTCAGTGGGGAAGGGAGAGGAACACTTACCATTTGTCTGAGGCAAGGATCGCATTGTGACCATTCACTCCAGGGGCTCATTCTGCAATCTATGTGCGATGCAGAGCCACTGCTTTCTGTTAGCTCTGGGTCATAACTAAGATAATAGAACATCCCAGTTTATAATGACCATTGTGTATGTCTGTTTCCAAGAAGTCATCACAAACACAGTTCATTTTGCACTTTATCCCCTCTCAAATTATACCACTTATCTTTTTATTATATCTCTCATTGCACCCTTAATTGCATGCTATTTTGTATTTTCAACTCATCTTTTTGTTTAATTCTTGTCTGTATTGTAAGTTAACTTTTAACTTCCTAGCAATGCAAATATTTGAAACAACAAAATAACGGCAATGAGGAAAACTAGCAAAGCATCTTTCCAGGTGTTTTACATAGATTAATCTTATATTTCTAAATAGATTATGAACTTAATGAAGCTAGAAGTCTGATTTTTTTGTGTGTGTGTCTTCCTTCCCATCCACCATACCCCACCCCTCCCAAGAATCTGGTGAGGCTAAGTTACCTCATTCTCTTGCAAATTTAAGCCAGCCGGCCCAGGCCCAGCAATTCCTGTAGCGGGCACCTCATAAATCAGGTTTCCCCTCTCTGGTATTCTGTATGCCCTAAACTGGATTCTTTGCCACTTCACACTTCACTTCAGGACTTATTCCTGATCTTTCTGAGTTTTCACATCATATATTTTGGCACTTATGCCTCCCTTTCCACCCCCAGGCCCACTGCTCAGCAGTGCTTTCCTGGCTTTGAACTTTCCTTTCTCTGTTAGTTCACCATTTGAGTCTCTTCTGGTTGAAATATCACCCAGGATAATTATATAAAAAAGAAAACACATCAGAACCAGAAACCACCCAACAAGAATTCTACAAATTCCCTACCTCTACTTGCCTGGCCTGACACTGATCCTTCCTATAGTTAATCCTCTTAAACCACAGAAAAGGCTGGCTGAATAGGAACAGCTCCAGTCTATAGCTCCCAGCATGAGCGATGGAGAAGTCAGGTGATTTCTGCATTTCCAACTGAGGTACCGGGTTCATCTCACTGGGGATCATTGGACAGTGGGGGCAGGATGTGGGTGCAGCCCACCAAGTGTAAGCCGAAGCAGGGCAAGGCATCACCTCACCCAGGAAGTGCAAGGGGTCAGGGAATTCCCGTCCTAGCAAAGGGAAGGGGTGATAGATGGCACCTGGAAAACTGGGTCACTTCCACCCTAATACTGTGCTTTTCCAATGGTCTTAGCAAATGGCACACCAGGAGATTATATCCCACATCTGGCTTGGAGGGTCCCACACCCATGAAGCCTCGCTCATTGCTAGCATGGCAGTCTGAGATCAAACTGCAAGGCGGCAGTGAGGCTGGGGGTGGGGCGCCCACCATTGCCGAGGCTTGAGTAGGTAAACAAAGCGGCCAGGAAGCTCGAACTGGGTGGAGCCCACCGCAGCTCAAGTAGGCCTGCCTGCCTCTGTAGAGTCCACCTCTGGGGGCAGGGCATAGCCAAACAAAAGACAGCAGAAACCTCTGCAGACTTAAATGTCCCTGCCTGACAGCTTTGAAGAGAGTAGTGGTTCTCCCAGCATGGAGTTTGAGATCTGAGAAAGGACAGACTGCCTCCTCAAGTGGGTCCCTGATCCCCAAGTAGCTTAACTGGGAGGCACCCCACAGTAGAGGCAGACTGACACCTCACATGGCTGGGTACTCCCCTGAGATGAAGCTTTCAGAGGAATGATCAGGCAGCAACATTTGCTGTTCAGCAATATTCGCTGTTCTGCAGCCTCTGCTGCTGATACCCATGCAAACAGGGTCTGGAGTGGACTTCCAGCAAACTCCAACAGACCTGCAGCTGAGGGTCCTGACTGTTAGAAGGATAACTAACAAACAGAAAGGACATCCACACCAAAACCCTATCTGTACGTCACCATCATCAAAGACCAAAGGTAGATAAAACCACAAAGATGGGGAAAAAACAGAGCAGAAAAGCTGAAAATTCTAAAAATCAGAGCAACTCTCCCCCTCCAAAGGAACACAGCTCCTCACCAGCAACGGAACAAAGCTGGATGGAGAATGACTTTGATGGGTTGAGAGAAGAAGGCTTCAGACGATCAGACTTCTCCGAGCTAAAGGAGGAAGTTTGAACCCAATGCAAAGAAGCTAAAACCTTGAAAAAAGATTAGACGAATGGCTAACTAGAATAACCAGTGTAGAGAAGTCCTTAAATGACCTGATGGAGCTGAAAACCATGGCACAGGAACTACGTGACGAATGCACAAGCTTCAGTAGCTGATTCGATCAACCAGAAGAAAGGGTATCAGTGATTGAAGATCAAATAAATGAAACCAAGTGAGAAGAGAAGTTTAGAGACAAAAGGATAAAAAGAAATGAACAAAGCCTCCAAGAAATATGGGACTATGTGAAAGGATGAAATCTATGTCTGATTGGTGTACATGAAAGTGACAGGGAGAATGGAACCAAGTTGGAAAACACTCTGCAGGATATCATCCAGGAGAACTTCCCCAACCTAGCATTGCAGGCCAACATTCAAATTCAGGAAATACAGAGAATGCCACAAAGATACTCCTCAAGAAGAGCAACTCCAAGACACATAATTGTCAAATTCGCCAAAGTTGAAATGAAGGAAAAAATGTTAAGGGCAGCCAGAGAGAAAGGTCAGCTTACCCACAAAGGGAAACCCATCAGACTAACAGCAGATCTCTCAGCAGAAACTCTACAAGCCAGAAGAGAGTGGGGGGCAATATTCAACGTTCTTAAAGAAAAGAATTTTCAATCCAGAATTTCATATCCAGCCAAACTAAGCTTCATAAGTGAAGGAGAAATAAAATACTTTACAGACAAGCAAATGCTGAGAGATTTTGTCACCACCAGACCTGCCCTATAGGAGCTCCTGAAGGAAGCACTAAATGTGGAAAGAAACAACCAGTACCAGCCACTGCAAAAACATGCCAAATTGTAAAGATCATCGATGCCAGGAAGAAACTGCATCAACTAATGAGCAAAATAACCAGCTAACATCATAATGACAGGAACAAATTCACACATAACAATATTAACCTTAAATGCAAAATGGGCTACATGCTCCAATTAGAAGACACAGACTGGCAAATTGGATAAAGAGTCAAGACCCATCAGTGTGTTGTATTCAGGAGACCCATCTCATGTGCAGAGACACACATAGGCTCAAAGTAAAGGGATGGAGGAAGATCTACCAAGAAAATGAAAAACAAAAAAAGGCAGGGGTTGCAATCCTAGTCTCTGATAAAACAGACTTTAAACCAACAAAGATCAAAAGAGACAAAGAAAGCCATTACATAATGGTAAAGGGATCAATTCAACAAGAAGAGCTAACTATCTTAAATATATATGCACCCAATACAGGAGCACCCAGATTCATAAAGCAAGTCCTTAGAGATCTACAAAGAGACTTAGACTCCCACACAATAATAATGGAAGACTTTAACACCCCACTGTCAACATTAGACAGATCAACGAGACAGAAAGTTAACAAGGATATCCAGGAATTGAACTCAGCTCTGCAACAAGCAGACCTAATAGACATCTACAGAACTCTCCACCCCAAATCAAAGAATATACATTCTTCTCAGCACCACATTGCACTTATTCCAAAATTGACTACACAGTTGGAAGTAAAGCACTCCTCAGCAAATGTAAAAGAACAGAAATTATAACAAACTGTCTCTCAGACCACAGTGCAATCAAACTAGAACTCAGGATTAAGAAACTCACTCAAAACCTCTCAACTACATGGAAACTGAACAACCTGCTCCTCAATGACTACTGGGTACATAACAAAATGAAGGCAGAAATAAAAACGTTATTTGAAACCAATGAGAACAAAGACACAACATACCAGAATCTCTGGGACACATTCAAAGCAGTGTGTAGGGGGAAATCTATAGCACTAAATGCCCACAAGAGAAAGCAGGAAAGATCTAAAATTGACACCCTAACATCACAATGAAAAGAACTAGAGAAGCAAGAGCAAACACATTCAAAAGCTAGCAGAAGGCAAGAAATAACTAAGATCAGAGCAGAACTGAAGGAAATAGAGACACAAAATCCCTTCAAAAAATCAATGAATCCAGGAGCTGATTTTTTGAAAAGATCAACAAAATTGATAGATCACTAGCAAGACTAATAAAGAAGAAAAGAGAGAAGAATCAAATAGATGCAATAAAAGATGATAAAGGGGATATCACCACCGATCCCACAGAAATACAAACTACCATCAGAGAATACTATAAACACTTCTATGCAAATAAACTAGAAAATCTAGAAGAAATGGATAAATTCTTGGACATATACACCCTCCCAAGACTAAACCAGGAAGAAGTTGAATCCCTGAATACACCAATAATAGGCTCTGAAATTGAGACAATAATTAATAGCCTACCAACCAAAAAAAGTCCAGGACCAGATGGATTCACAGCTGAATCCTACCAGAGGTACAAGGAGGAACTGGTACCATTCCTTCTGAAACTATTCCAATCAATAGAAAAAGAGGGAATCCTCCCTAACTCATTTCATGAGGCCAGCATCATCCTGATACCAAAGCCAGGCAGAGACACAACAAAAAAAGACAATTTTAGACCAATATCTCTGATGAACATTGATGCAAAAATTCTCAATAAAATCCTGGCAAACTAAATCCAGCAGCACATCAAAAAGCTTGTCAACCATGATCAAGTGGGCTTCATCCCTGCGATGCAAGGCTGGTTCAACATATGCAAATCAATAAATGTAACCCAGCATATAAACAGAAACAAAGACAAAAACCACATGATTATCTCAATAGACGCAGAAAAGTCCTTTGACAAAATTCAATAGCCCTTCATGCTAAAAACCCTCAATAAATTAGGTATTGATTGGACGTATCTCAAAATAATAAGAGCTATTTATGACAAACCCACAGCCAATATCATACTGAATGGGCAAAAACTGGAAGCATTCCCTTTGAAAACTGGCACAAGACAGGGATGCCCTCTCTCACCACTCCTATTCAACATAGTGTTGGAAGTTCTGGCCAGGGCAATTAGGCAGGAGAAAGAAATAAAGGGTATTCAATTAGGAAAAGAGGAAGTCAAATTGTCCCTGTTTGTAGACGACACGACTGTATATTTAGAAAACCCCCTTGTCTCAGCCCAAAATCTCCTTAAGCTGATAAGCAACTTCAGCAAAGTCTCAGGATACAAAATCAATGTGCAAAAATCACAAGCATTCTTATACACCAATAACAGACAAACAGAGAACCAAATCATGAGTGAACTCCCATTCACAATTGCTTCAATGAGAATAAAATACCTAGGAATCCAACTTACAAGGGATGTGAAGGACCTCTTCAAGGGGAACTACAAACCACTTCTCAATGGAATAAAAGTGGATACAAACAAATGGAAGAACATTCCATGCTCATGGATAGGAAGAATCAATATTGTGAAAATGACCATACAGCACAAGGTAATTTATAGATTCAATGCCATCCCCATCAAGCTACCAATGACTTTCTTCACAGAATTGGAAAAATTACTTTAAAGTTCATATGGAACCACAAAAGAGCCCTCATTGCCAAGATAATCCTAAGCCAAAAGAACAAAGCTGGAGGCATCACGCTACCTGGCTTCAAATTGTACTACAAGGCTACAGTAACCAAAACAGCATGGTACTGGTACCAAAACAGAATATAAACCAATGGAACAGAACAGAGCCCTCAGAATTAATACCACACATCTACAACCATCTGATCTTTGACAAAAACAAGAAATGGGGAAAGGATTCCCTATTTAATAAATTGTGCTGGGAAAACTGGCTAGCCATATGTAGAAAGCTGAAATTGGATCCCTTCCTTACACCTTATACAAAAGTTAATTCAAGATTCATTAAAGACTTTAATGTTAGACCTAAAACCATAAGAACCCTAGAAGAAAACCTAGGCAATACCTTTCAGGACATAGGCAAGGGCAAGGACTTCATGTCTAAAACACCAAAAGCAATGGCAACAAAAGCCAAAATTGACAAATGCGATCTAATTAAACTAAAGAGCTTCTGCACAGCAAAAGAAACTGCCATCAGAGTGAACAGGCAACCTACAGAATGAGAGAAAATTTTTGCAATATACTCATCTGACAAAGGGCTAATATCCAGAATCTACAAAGAACTCAAATAAATTTACAAGAAAAAAGCAAACAACCCCATCAAAAAGTGGGTGAAGGATATGAACAGACACTTCTCAAAAGAAGACATTTATGCAGCCAAAAGACACATGAAAAAATGCTCATCATCACTGGCCACCAGAGAAACGCAAATCAAAACCACAATGAGATACCATCTCACACCAGTTAGAATGGCGATCATTAAAAAGTCAGGAAACAACAGGTGCTGGAGAGGATATGGAGAAATAGGAACACTTTTACACTGTTGGTGGGACGGTAAACTAGTTCAACCATCGTGGAAGTCAGTGAGGCTATTCCTCAAGGATCTAGAACTAGAAATACCATTTGACCCAGCCATCCCATTACTGGGTACATACCCAAAGGATTATAAATCATGCTGCTATAAAGGCGCATGAACACGTATGTTTGTTGTGGCACTATTCACAATAGCAAAGACTTGAAACCAACCCAAATGTCCAACGATGATAGACTGGATTAAGAAAATGTGGCACATATACACCATGGAATACTATGCAGCCATAAAAAAATGATGAGTTCATGTCCTTTGTAGGGACATGGATGAAGCTGGAAACCATCATTCTCAGCAAACTATCGCAAGGACAAAAAACCAAACATTGCATGTTCTCACTCATAGGTGGGAATTGAGCAGTGAGAACACTTGGACACAGGAAGGGGAACATCACACACTGGGGCCTGTTGTGGGGTGGGGGGAGGGGGGAAAGAATGCATTAGGAGATATACCCAATGTAAATGATGAGTTAATGGGTGCAGCACACCAACGTGGCACCTGTATGCATATGTAACAAACCTGCACGTTGTGCACATGTACCCTAGAACTTAAAGTATAATTTAAAAAAAAAAAAGGAAAAAAAAAACCCAGAAAAGGCTAGGTGAGGCCAATCTCTCCTCAAATGCTCTAGATCCCAGCTCCCCTTGGAGACTCTGATTCATTGAATATCTCCTTCTTTTTAAACTCTCCCTCTCTACTATCTCCTTTCCATTTGTAGTATAAAGTGTTCAAGCTTGTGATATTAAACATAAAAAGCCAAGGGATGAACAAATCATGCACCCTCCCTGCTTACACATTTTCTTCCAGCCACTCCCATCTCCCTCCTGCCCTTCACAATAACACTTCTTAGAATAATTGCTGGAAGCACAGTTATGTCTTTCTGTCATCCAAAGAACAAGTCTTATCTCCTCTGTCAAACGCTACATGCCCTTTTAGTTACTTCTAAATTCTCTTTTCTTTTAGCCAAGTTTCTTGAGAAAGTAGTGAGCACCCTCATCTCTTGTTTCTTACATCCCAACACTTCTCAACCCTCCTGCCCTGTGAACACTGCTCTTGCCCAACTCCATGATGACTGCCATGTGCTTCACTGTTCCTTTCAGTCTTTATCTTACTGACTGCTTCATGGTATTCAATGTATTCACCACTGTTGCTCTTCAGGACATTCTCTTCTCTTGGATTATAGGGCCTTTCTTTCATTTCTTTTTTCTTCTCTGCCTGGTACTCCTACTCTTTTATGCAGGACTATTCTGATAGTCCTTGAAATACTTATTTTCCCTCGAGATCCTTTACTTGGATGTCTCTCTCTCTCTTATTTTTCTCTATATTTTCCCCAGAACTTTAGTTTTCATGTTTATGCTAATGACACTGTATTAATCTGTTCTCACATGGCTATAAAGAACTACCTGAGACAAGGTAACTTATAAAGAAAAGAGGTTGATTGACTCACAGTTCCACAGGCTGTACGGGAGGCATGACTGGGAAGGTCTCAGAAACTTACAATCATGGCAGAAGGGTGAAGGGTAAGCAAGTACATCTTCACATAACATCAGGAGAGAGAGAGTGAAGGGGGAAGTACTACACAGTTTTTAACAACCAGGTCTCATGAGAACTCCATCATGAGAGCAGCAAAAAGGAAGTCCAGCCCCATGATTTAATCACTTTCCGCCAGGCTCCTCCTTGAACACATGGGGATTACAATTCAACATGAGAGATGAGTGGGGACACAGTGCCAAACCATATCATTCCACCCTGGCCCATCCAAAATCTCATGTTCTTCTCACATTTGAAAACACAGTGATGCCTTCCCAACAGTCCCCTAAAGTCTTAACTTATTCCAGCATTAACTAAAAAGTCCAAGTTGAAAGTTTCTTCTGAGACAAGGCAAGTCCCTTCTGCCTATGAGCCTGTAAAATCAAAAACAAGTTAATTACTTCCAAGGTACAATGGGGGTACAGGCATAGAGTAAACGTTCCTTTCCAAAAAAGAGAAATCAGCCAAGAGATAGGGGCTACAGGCACCATGCAAGTCCAAAACCCAGTTGGACAGTCATTAAATCTTAAAGCTCCAAAATGATCTCTTTTGGCTCCATTAATCATGTTCAGGTAATGCTGATGCAAGGAGCAGCTCTGCTTCTGTGCCGCTGCATAATATAGACCCTGCAGCTGCTTTCATGGGCTGACATTGAGTGCCTGCAGCTTTTCCAGGTACACAGGGCAAGTTGGTGGTGGATCTACCAATCTGGGGTGTGGAGGATGATGGCCCTCTTCTCACAGTTCTACTAGGCAGTGCCCCAGTACGGACTCTGTGCAGGGGCTCAAACCTGACACTTTTCCTCCACATTGCCCAAATAGAGGTTCTCCACAAGGGCACCGTCCCTATAGCAAACTTCTGCCTGGACATCCAGGCATTTCTATACATTCTCTGAAATCTAGGTTGAGGTCCCCAACCTCAACTCTTCCCTTCTGTGCACCTGCAGGCCCAACACCATGTGGAAGCCACCAAGGCTTGGGTTTGTACCCTCTGAAGCAATGGCCTGAGCTGTACTTGGCCCCTTTTAGGCACAGTTGGAGTTGGAGCAGCTGTGATGCAGGGTGTGATGTCCCAAGGCTGCACAGAGCAGTGGGGCCCTGGGCCTAGTCCATGAAATCATTTTTACCTCCTAGATATCCAAGCCTGTGATGGAAGGGGCTACCACAAATGTCCCTGAAATGCCCTGGAGGCATTTTCCCTTTGTCTTGGCTATTAACATTTGGCTCCTCTTTATTTTTGCAAATATCTGCAGCTGACTGGAATTTCTCCCCAGAAAATGAGTTTCTCTTTTTTACCTCATGGTCAGGCTGCAAATTTCCCAAACTTTTACACACTCCTTCCCGTTTAAATATAAGTTCTCTTTGCTTATGCAAATGAGCGCAGGATTTTAGCAGAAGCCAGGCCATATCCTGAACACTTTGTTGCCTAGAAATTTCTTCTACCAGATACCTTAATTCATCTCTCTCAAGTTCAAAGTTCCACAGATTCCTAGAGCAGGGGCACAATGCCACCAGTCTCTTTGATAAAACATAGCAAGAGGACTTTTGCTCTAGTTCCCAATAAGTTCCTCATCTCCATCTGAGACCATCTCAGCCTGGATTTCATTGCCCATATCACTATCAGCATTTTGGCCAAAATCAACAAGTCTCCAGGAAGTTCCAAATTTTCTCTCGTTTTCCCTTCCTGTCTTCTTCTGAGACCTCCAAGCTCTTCCAACCTCTGCCTGTTACCCAGTTCCAAAGTCAATTCCACACTTTCAGGTATCTTTAAAGCAATGTCCCACTCTTGTTACCAATTTTCTGTATTAGTCTGTTCTCACATGGCTATAAAGAACTACCTGAGACTGGGTAACTTCTAAAGAAAAAAGGTTGAATTGATACAGAGTTCCACAGGTGGTATAGGAGGCATGGCTGGGGAGGCCTCAGGAAACCCAATCATGGTGGAAGGGTGAAGGGGAAGCAAGCACATCTTCACATAGTGGCAGGAGACAGAGAGTGAAGGGAGAAGTACTACATACTTCTAAACAACCTGCTCTCATGAGAACTCCATCACAAGAACAGCAAGGGTGAAGTCCACTCCCATAATTAAATCACCTTTCACTATGCCTGTCCTTCAACACATGGGAATTACAATTTGACATGAGATTTGGGTAGGAACATAGAGCCAAACCATATCAGACACCTAGAGATAAGTCAGCAGCCCAGACATCTCTCCTGAACTTTAAACTTTTGAATACAACTTCCAATTGGACCTTGCACTTGAAGGTCTTCATGAGTTACTGAACTCAATGCATTCCCAAATGAGTGCATTAATTTTTCTCCCCTCTCAAATATGCTTCTCCCTTGTATTTATTGTCTTGGCAAATGGCACTTCCATTTATGCAGTCATTCTAATCAGAGACCTGGTGCTGCTTGTCTCATCCTGCACTCCAATCCTCATCTATGCCATCTAATCAACGACAAAGATTTGCTGTTTACAGTCTTGTAAGTAATTCTCAAACTCATCCATTCTCTTCATCTCTTTCAGATGTTTTTCTTGTCTACACCAACATTATATATCTCCTAGATGACTACAAAAATTACTCTCTAATTCAGTTTCCAGAAGGCATCCAGAGGGGTCTTTTAAAAATGCAAATTTGATCTTACCATTCAGTTACGAGAAACCTTCAGTAGCTTCCCATCACTCTTGTGATGAAGTCTAAGTTTTTTTTTTTTTTAACATAATGCAATAGGCAGAATAAGGACTCTCAAAGATATCCCTGTTCCAATTGCTGGTACCTGTGAATATGTTGCCTTACATGGCAAAGGGGGCTTTGGAAATGTGAATATGGGGAGATCATCTTGAATTATTTGGTTGGGCCCACTCTGATTACACGGGCTCTTTAAAGGAGAAGAGTGGGTGAGAAAGATGTGAAGACAGAAAAGACAGGAGAAATTCAAAGCAAGAAAAGGGATTCCACCTGCTGTTGCTGGCTCTGAAGATGGAAGAAGAGGGCAATGAGCCAAGAAGCACAGGCAGCTGTAGAATCTGGGAATAGCAAGGACATGATTTTTCTTTAGAGCCTCCAGAAAGGAATCTGGCCCTGCCAACACCTTGATTTTAGTCTAGTGAAAACTAATTCAATTTTCTGACTTCTAGACCTGTTAAATAATAAATTTGTGTTTTAAGCCACTAAGTCTGTAGTAATTTGTTACAGCCGTGATAGGAAACAAAAGCACAATGCCTAGAGAGCTCTACATGGCCTATCCCTTTCCTAATTCTCCAACTTTACTTTTCTCCACTTAAGCTCCAGCTACACTGAACATTAAAATTTCAAGACAAGCCAATTTTTCTCATGTCTTCAGGCCTTTAACCATGCTATTCCCTATTCACTACATTGATCTCATCTTGGACACACATTATACTTTTCTGGGAATCCGCCTTAACCTCCTGGTGTAATTTAGTTTTCTATGTACGTATTCTTATAGCATCTTGTTCTCATATTTCATTGAATTAATTATTCACTCATCATTTATCTATTCATCAAATATATATTAATTTCCTCTTATTGGCTAAGCATGGGAGTTATAATGATGTTCAAAACAAAACAAAACAAAACAAAAAGCATGATCCCCAAAGTAGGAGTTTACATTTTAGCTAAAAATACCAGTGAGCTTGGGGGCTTTCCTGTTTTGTTCAGTTTGAATATCAAATACCTGGAACATAATAGGTACTCAGGAAGGGTTTTTTAAAATGAATAATTGAATAATTGAAAGAGGAGGAAGGAAGTCCTTAGTCATGGGGTTTTGGCCAAATCTAGGCCTGTATCTCTCTAGGGTGTGATCTCCTGGGGAATCATCCACATGGTTTTTGAGCAAGGATTGCAAGGCAGGCTTCCTGGCTGGAGGTGACATTTTTGTAAGCCTGGCCCTTGCCTACACCTTCCAGAATATCAGGAGGTGTGATGAGCTTTATCTTCTAAAATTGCAGGCTAAAAATGTATTACATGGGATGCTAAAACTTCTAGAAGAACCTGCTTTCTTGGAAGTCTGAGTACTAGTGCGTATCTGAAACCACATGACTAAGAAATTCTCTGCCAGAATGTTTCCATAAAACTACAGCCTCGTCTGGAACTGACAGGCCACATCAAGAGGCAATAGCACATACACCTTAATGCCCTATAGCAGTGGGTCTCAATACCAAGTACATATCATAATCCTTAGATATTAAAAATAGGAATTGTAAAATAGTGATCCCTATTCTATACTGATTAAATCAAGCTCTCTGAGGATGGGCTGTAGGCATCAATGTTTTTAAAAAGTTACCCAGGTGATTCTTACGTTCAAACAATGTTGAGAAACACTGCAACATCTGGTGGAAATCCATGATATCTGAAGGGTGGACCTCAAGTAGGTGTAGGAATACTCATTATATCATTACCCAAGATTGAAACCACCATGGACCTAAAATTGTCACTGAGCTGGTATCCTTTCTGAGTACCTACTATGTTCCAGGTATTTGATATTCAAGCTGAACAAAACAGAAATGTCCCCAAGCTCACTGATATTTTTAGCTAGAGTGTAAACTCTAGCTAGTTAGTTTGAGGATCATGGTTTTTGTTTTGTTTTGTTGTTTTGAATACCATTGTAATCCCCCTGCATAGCCAATAATAGGAAATTAATAAATGTTTGATGAATGAATAGATGAGTGAATAACTAAATACTTAATCAAATGAAATATGAGACAAGATGCTATAAGAATATATACATAGAAAACTAAATTACACTAGGAGGTAAAGGAATCTCATTGGAACATCATTGGTTTCAGGAATTGCCCTGGGCTCTATTAACATTTCTATGAATCTTTTTAATGTCTTATTTCTCCAGTATTAGTGCGTTGCCTTGAACTGGATTATCTGTTTTCATCTATTACTTTTGTATTTGTCGTTTACTTAGATGAATATGTTAACATTTTGTTTCAACATTTCCCCAAGATAGATTACTTCCCTGGTTCCAGAAACCTCATCTTTCTCACCTGCCATTCAGACAAGCCTCAGTGAATGCTGGTTCAGAGGATACTGTATAGACTGGAGAATCATGCATGGAAGGTAAAACTCACTGCAAATACTCCAGAGTGAGTTACAGTACATTACTGGATAAATCTAGAACCCAACCAGGGCTGTTCATCTTTCCCACATGTAAATGACTAGACCCTGCTCCAATGATACTGGCATTACCTCTAGACAGTTCTCTAACATCATTTGCAATAATAATAGGCCCACATTGACTATATGTACACTTATTTACTTCCTTCTTAGCTTCTAACCCAAGGACTCCTTTTTGTTTTTTTGACTAAGTATGACTCACACTTGGGACTTAGTACAAAGCACCAGATCTTTGCCTTTTATCTTTTATTGCTCTCCCAGACAGTGATTTGAATTCATTCCTTGAATGATTCAATCTATCACCATAAGAAGGTTCTTACATATCACTCTCTTGCCCTGGGACTAGGATTTACATTCTCTGGATGTTAAGCTCAGTGTATGAGTTTTCTAGGGCCACCATAACAAAGTACCACAGACTAGGTGCTTTAAACAACAGAAATTTGTGTTCTTGCAATTCTAGAGGCTAGAAGTCTGAAATCAAGATATGGTTGTGTTGACTCCTTCTGAGGTCCCACTCCTTGGCTTGTAGATGGCCATCTTCTCCCTGTGTCTTCACACGGCCTTCCCTGGTGTCCGTGTTCAAATTTCCTCTTCTTATATGGACACCAGTCATACTGGATTAAGGCCAACCCTAATGACCTCATT
Organism: Pongo abelii; assembly: GCF_028885655.2. Lineage (NCBI taxonomy): Eukaryota > Metazoa > Chordata > Mammalia > Primates > Hominidae > Pongo > Pongo abelii. The sequence goes on from NC_071989.2 coordinate 39,606,325, forward strand.
TTAACTTAATTACCTTTTTAAAGGCCTTAACTGCAAATACAGTCACATTAACAGGTATTGGGGGTTAGAACTTCAACATATGAAATGGTGGTGGTGGTGGCAGGGGATGGGGGGAGATCAGCCCATAACACTCATAAATGATTTTGATTAAGTAAACCCTTATATTTGTCTATTCATTTCACTAGACAATTTTCAAAGCTCATTTTCTCATTAACCTTTACTCTACCTTTTCTTGGTAAACTTTGTAAGCATTACTAGTTCTTTTTTATAGATGGGAAACTAAAAATGGAGAATTACACTACTTAACCAAAGTCAAACAGTTAGTAGAAAACTGGGTCTAGACTTGACAACTCTTATCTCTTAGTTCAGTGCAATGTTTCCCTGTCTCCTGTGCTGGCTTTCCCCCCGCAACCTAAATCCTCTTTGAAATAAGCTGAGTGGTTATAGCATATTTACTAATTTCTGCATCTAATAGCCTCATGCCTTTTAGACATCTTGAGATACAACAAGCTAACAAGAATGCAAGTATTTTTAAACATATAGCAGCCCCAGGCAAAGCACGTCAGTTGGACAGCCTGACTCTTGCCTGTACCTACTTTAAGCTTACACCTAAATGATGTCAAATTAGGCAAAAATAAATTGAAAATTGTTTTAACACCTGGTTGTTTTGCCTTCACTGTGCCAGCTACCTGGCTCACTGGAAGCACAGTGAAGGCAGAACTCATGGGAATTGTTAGGAGAGAATAACAAGTCATGCAAAAAGAATATATTATTGAAAGAATATGCTGCATAAATACTAAGAAAGAACATAGGTGATCTTGAATAGCTTCTTCTGTCTTTCATCCTCTGAGCCCAACACCCCCTCCTCAGCCCACTTAACTCACTCAGCAGATCATCTTTTGTAGTTCAAGGACTGCATATGTACAACACTTACCACCTGCCTATCACCCTGCTGTGCTATTAGGCTGAGTGGAGAAGTATTTGTGAAGCACTTTCTGAATTCTTAGATGAAATGTGTTTATCAAATAAAACATATCTCCAAGTGTTTCAATCTCAGCTTTACAGTCACTTCCTAGATCAAAGTGATGTACATCAACATGGCAGGAGATCTACCTCTGGGCCAGAAATGCACCAAATGAAGGGTTTTGATATACGTCTGGTCCTATTATCCTGCCACGAAGAAAAGTTTCCAGTTTTAGAAAAAGAAAGCCTCAGTAGCACCTTGAATTCCAGGATACTTTGTGGTAGGCCCAGGCAGGGAAGCACTTACTTTATGAAGGAATCTTTTTGTCAATAAATAAGATAATGTGGCTTCTTTGAGTGGAGAAATATAAGCCAATTAGGATTACATTTTTAACCAATGGATCTGGTGAAGTTTCTTTAGTTCATGCAACTCGTCAAGATGAAAAGATAATATACCAGCAGTGTCAAACACTAAGTTTTTAAAGAACCTTTCCTGATTTCTCAAGTCTTATTTCAGAGCTTCTCTCATGTGCTTTAAATGAGCCAAGGGTCACCAACCTTTACTGAGGACCTGGTACATGTCCAAAATTGTTCTAGTGGCTAAGGTTGCAAGACAGACAATATCCTTGCCATCATGGGGCCTACACTCTAGTGGGTGAGATATAATAAGCAAGTATGCTAGAAAATACAACATGCAATATTTCTTAAGACACGTGAGTTATGAAGGAAAACAAAGAAGGCTGGGTAAGAGGATAGAGACTGCCCTAGGACTGGAGTTGGGAGGGAGGGCAGTAAAATAATCCTCTCACAGGTGGTGTGGTGCTTTTAAAATATGTCCAGAAATTCTTTGACACTCTTCCCATCAAAGTAGGGTTTATGTGTGCTTCTATTGAAGTTGGCTGGGCCTTTGTGACAGCCTTGATGAGTAGAAGGCAGAGGAAGTAACACTGTATGAATTTTAAGGCTGGGTTACAAAAGGCCATGCCAATTCTGCTGCTTTATCTAAAGATATTTGCTTGAAAGCCTTTCACCACTGTGTATGAAGCCACCTATGAGCATGGGGGTGGAGAGAGAGAGAGAGAGAGATTCCTAAAGACACCCAGTTGTTCAGCTCCCCAGCTGGTTGAGTCTTCCCAGTCCAGGTGACAGATATGTGAGTGAATAAGCCATCAAGATGACCCCAGCCCCAGCCACCATCTGACTACACCTATGTGGGAGGTCCATGAGAACCGCTCAACTGAGCCCAGGCAACCCCTGGATTTATAAGCAAAAGAAATAATTGCTATTCTTTTAAGATACTATTTTGGAATGAGTTGTTACACAGCAAAAAAAAAAACAAAAAAAAAAAAAACAAAAAGAGAGTAGAAGGTGATAGTCCATTAAGGTCCTGAATTAATTTAGAGAGGAAGCTCTGTGAGGGTCTGGATAAAGTTTTCCAAGCTAAGGGAACAATAAGTGCAAAGGCCCTGATGTGGCATGTTGGAGGCACAGCAAGCATGGTGCTAGAGCAGAGTGAGCCAAAAAGAGAGTGCAAATGCCCTGGGGAACAGGGAAGGATGCAGCTCTACCTTGCAGGCCATGGACAGGCATTTGGATTTGATTCTGAGCTTGCAAGGAATACTTAGAAGAGATGGGGAGCAGAAGTAACACAGGTTTGTGTTTTCCAATGATTTCTGTGGTTTGTATTTTCCAATGATTTCTGTGGTTGTTGGATGGAGAATTGACTACTGGGGAGTGCACAAAAATGGAGGCAGGCAAGAAATAATAGTGATTTGGGCTGGAGTGAGTGGTGCCCACGGAGATAGTGAAAAGCAATCAGGTTTGGGATATGTTTAAAGATAGTACCGGGCCGGGCGCTGTGGCTCACGTCTGTAATCCCAGCACTTTGGGAGGCCGAGGCGGGCGGATCACGAGGTCAGGAGATCGAGACCATCCTGGCTAAAACGGTGTAACCCCGTCTATACTAAAAATACAAAAAATTAGCCGGGCGAGGTGGCGGGCGCCTATAGTCCCAGCTACTCGGGAGGCTGAGGCAGGAGAATGGCGTGAACCCGGGAGGCGGAGCTTGCAGTGAGCCGAGATCGCGCCACTGCACTCCAGCCTGGGTGACAGAGCGAGACCCCGTCACAAAAAATAAATTAATTAATTAATTTAAAAAAACAAAAGATAGTACCAACAGGACTCACTGTTAAGTTGCAAGTGGGAATGACACACGTAGAGGTGTCAGGTATGATTCCCAGGTTTTAATCTAAATAACTTGGTGAATGGTGGTGCAGGGTGGGTAGAGACGAGTAGAGAAATCAATAGGTATTCTCAAGACATGTTATGTTTGGGATGCCTATTAGATTTTTCAAGAGATGTTGACTAAGCAATTGGTCACTGGGCTCAGGGAAGCAATTGCACTGGAGATACAGATGTGTGAGTTGTCAGAGTCTAAGTGGTATTTCACCACAGGTATAGATGTGGGGATGTCGGCATATAAGTGGTGTTTCACCATAGATATAGATGTGATGTTGTCAGAATATAAGAGCCTATTTCATACCATGAGACCGGATGCAAGGGAGTGGGTCTAGAGTAATGTGGAGAAATGTGCCAACATTTTTTTTTAAGTTAAAACATGTTTGTATGCCATTGAGAATGATTTGGTAAAAGGGAGGTATTGATGCTGCGGGAGAAAAGTGGCAGAATTATTGGAGCAAAGTCCTCGATTAGGCTAGAGCAGAGGAAGCCGGTATGCAAGTGGACTGGTGAAGCTTCACAGGAGCATTACAGGCCTCACTTGGCTGAGGTGCAACAAGGGAACGTGACTGAGTTGTAATTGCCATTTCCTTGTTAGCATTCCTCACTAGATTGTAAGCCCAGTGAGGGCAGGGACCCTCCGTAATGTGTTCAACATTATACTGCAGTTCCTGACACAACGTCTGGCTTATTTGACAAAGTTGATAACTGTTTGCTGTATTAAATGGACAAATAAACAAATTATCCTATTTGGCCAAATGTAGTTCGTAAATAAATATCTGTTCACTGGCACGGAATATAAAAATGAAAAACTTGGGCAAATATAACCAAAGTAGGAGGAAAAAGTGACATTTTAAATATCTTCAGTTTGTTAGATATCCAAAACTTTTCTATTAATGAATGTTTGGATATTTTTCCAGATTGTTGAGATAAATTGAATTAAAATAAATAATAATTGCTAACATTTGTGAGTGCTTATATGTGTCAGGAATTCTTCTCTTAAGTCTTTATATTTATCATCTCAATTCTTATATCATCCTTTAAATATCCACTACTATTATTATTATTATTACACTGTAAAGATGAGGACCTGAGCCAGAGATAGTAAGGAATTGCCCTCAGATTACACAGCAGCTACTTGGTGGCAGAGTTGGAATTGAAACCCAGACAACTTCTCTCCAGAGCCCAGGTAACTAGTCACTTTCAGGCCTTCTAACCCCCAGTCTAGTACTCCTTAGCTATTTAAAAAGTGAAGAATAAATTAAATATGAAAATAACTCCACTGAAACATACCACATAAAGTCAAAGGATGAATGACAAACTGGGAAAAATATTTGTAATTCATATCAGAGACAAAGACTAATTTATGAAGTGATCATAGAAATATGTAAGAGAAAGACAGGAGACTCAATAGAACAATGGACAAAGGAAATGAATAGTTCGTGAGGAAAAACATATATATGGCCTTTCAGTGTATGAAAAAATGTGCAATCTGACTCAATAAGAGAAAGGCAAATTAAAACCATGCCAAAATACCTTTTTGTTTTTTTTTTTTAACCTATGAAGTTGACAAATATCAAAAGGTTGGCCTGTGGTTCCTGTCGCAAGCCTGTGAGAAACAAGTACTCTTACTCTGCTGGTGAAAGTGCAAAATAATACAAATAGGGCAATTTTAGCACTGTCACAAAGTGATTATCTTTTGACTCAGATCACTCTGGGAATTAATCCTCAGGTACACCTAACCACTTACAAAATGATATATAAATAAGGATATTCATTGCAACATTATTTCTAGTGCAAAAGATTGGAAACACCAAAATGTTCATCAATAAGAATTAATCAGCTATGAGAATGAGGAAGCTCCCTCATATTGACTCAGAAAGTTATCCAGGGTATGCCATGAAGTAAAAAAAAAAAAAAAAGAAAGTAAAAGATAGTATATATAATATATAATATGATATCATTTGTAAAAGACTGGGAGAGAATAAGATTGCATATGTGTCTATGGTTTAATCTACTAAAGAAGTACTGGAAGGATACTCAGAAACTCATATATGTGACAACCTGTAGAGGCAGGATGAGGTGGGAGTGAAGAAGTGTTTTTAAAACACTTTATATATACTTTACATATAATAACACAAATCTCACGGAAAGTCATGAGTGGGGAAAGTAAGATATTCAATATTTACCTTGTTTTATTTTTGATCTTTGAACCATGTGCATATTTTGTTATTTACAAATTAGAGAGAAAAGGTAATGATAGCTACACTCACAGAGCACTTCCTGTTTGCCTGACACTGTGCTAAGCATGTTGTCTTTGTTATCTCAGGTATTCCTCACAGCAGGACACATTATTATTCCCATTTAGCAGGTGAGGTACAGGTTTAGAGAAGTTAACGAATTTACTTAAGGTGCAGAGCCAGTAAATTGTGGAGCCTGGGATCAAACTCAGGTTGCCTGGCTCCAGAAGCAGTGCTCTGAGCTACTATTTCACTCTCATGGTGGTTTTTAACATTGATGCTCTACCTTGAGAAACATAAGAGATGATGTCCCCCTCATGGCCAGTTCTCATGGGCACATTAATCTTTGTAAAAAAAAGAAAAGAAAAAACAAAAAAACAATAGTTAGAAATCCCTGACAGTTCTCCAGTAATAATAGGTCACTGTAGCTGTGGCATAAGATGTCTTCAGCCATGGGAGAGCCCTGAAGGCTAGCTGTAATTCCAACCTTTCCGTCCTAAACAAGAAAGATAGCAAAGTGAAAGCACAGGAAGGTTATTATTTTTTTAAATACCTGGCATTTATTAAGTTCTTACCATGCGCCAGGCACAGATGTCATAAGTACATTACATGTATACCTATTTAATGTTCACAACAAAAACCTTATTAGATAGATGCTATCATTACCACTGTTATGAGTTGAATTGTGCCTGCCCACCATCCCTGAAAGGTATGTTGAAGTCCTAACCCCCAGATAATTATTTGGTCCTAAGTATAAAATAAGACTGAGACCTTATTTGGAAATAGGGTCATTAGGGTGGGCCCTAATCCAATATGGCTGGTGTCCTTTTAAAAAGGGGACATTTTTATAAAGACATACACAATGGGAAGATGATGTGAAGATGGCCATGTGATGATAGACAACAGAGACTGAAATGATCAGAAACCAAAAAATAAAATACAAGGGAGGGCTGGCCACCACCAGAAACTAGGAGGGACCCTTCCCAGAGTATCGGAGGGAGCACGGCCCTGCCAACACCTTGATTTCAGACTTCTAACCGCCAGAACTATGAGACAATACATTTCTTTTGTTTGAAGCCATCCAGCTTGTGGTGCTTTGTTACAGTAGTCCCAGAACATAAATAAAACCACATCTTACAGACGAGGGAACCGAGGTACAGAGAGGCCAAGCAACCCGCCCAAAATGACGCTGTTGGTAAGTAATGGCGCCTTGACCTGAGCCTGGGAAGTCTAGCTTCACAGGAATGCTTTATTCTGATTAAATTTATATTTTTAAAAGTTATTTTGCAAATTTCAGTTAGCTATTATTCAAACAAATCGTCTCACTTCATGACTGAGGGCTCTGAACACTCTGTTTTGACCTCAACCCCCGTCAAAGGGCAAAGCACAGAGCGTTCAGAGCAGGGCAACCGGGGCAAACTCAAGAGGGCATAGCAATGGGAGCCCACGAAGCCAAACCAAACTCAGCCATGCAGCTGCTGGAGCTGGGGTCCAGCTAAGGGGGCTTTCCGGTCCTCCCTGAAGCAGCTGAGTGTGGCCAGGACCCAGGGGGTACGCACTTCAAAGCAATCGAAGCTTCCCCACAGCCTCTCATTTTTGATCAGCAGGAGCCGCAATCTAGGAATGTGGGTTGTTTGAATTATTATTATTATTTTTTTAGCTTAAGAAAGGGTCAGGTGAAGTTCAAGAGAGCTAAAGCAACTTGGAGGAACTGCCTTTCCAAATCCCTTTTGTGCCCAGATGCCCACTAAACAAAAATATTTCCTGAATGGTACAATGCTTTACAGATAATATGGAAAGAGGAGGGATGAAGGAAAGGTCTGGTCGAGCACTGGATCCAGGGCCCATGTTCGTCAGTGTAGCACCTCTGAGTGCCCCCTCCTGAAAGATACAGCCCTGTGAATAACCCACTTGGTAAGTGGAGCCCAGGCTGAATGGTGGCCTCCAACTGCAGCCAAGAGGCAGGCAAAGATGTACTGGAGATGGACATCAAAGTTCAAAACATCATTTGGGTAAACCAAGAGTCAAATGACTAACGAGGAATTGGAAGCAGGTTATGGTTATGTCTGAGCAGAGGAACAGGGCTTGGGCAGACATTTCCCCCCAGCCATACTGTTGAAGTGAGGAATATTTCAGTACTTTCCCCAGAACGGATCATCCTGTATTGAATTATACAGGTCTATGTCTACTCCGATGACTCCAGGATGGAAGGAAGGATGCCTCATGTTACCCTAACCTCCACCATTTCTAGGTACAGTGTAGGTGTTCAATAAACACTTATTATCTGGGTGATTTGTTTCCTGGATGACTTGCCTTGGGCTTTGCAATCCCAATTAGGATCAGAGAAAAAGGAGAAAAAGTGTCTTTGGTGGAAGCCTGAGTTACAGGTCTGCATCACTGCAATTCTGGAATGGAAGAAATATGACCTAAATCCCAAATGACCCTAAACAAAACGCATGCCTCTGAACACAACTCAGGATGTCAAGGGAAAGAAACAAAATAGTTAACCTTTGCTTAAGGTGGAGGCAAAACAGTGATGTATCCAATTGTTAAAGGTGTCAAAGGTGTCAGACACCTTTGACATTTGAGGCAGAGTGAGGGAAAGATTAATTTCCTTAATTTTAAATTTCTCAGACATCAGGCACTAATAAATCCAGGTTTATCACACACTGGTGAAAATAAACTTTATTTTATAATTTCAAATATTTAAAGAATACCTCAATCTTAACATTTGAGTGCCTTGTTGAAAATAAATCCCCAGAAACAGCAGCAGATTTCCACAGAAAACTCGTAAAGATGCACCCTATGTATTTTCTTATCTCTTTTCAAAGCTTAAATGCTAGGGCTCTGTATATTGCCATGTGGATTAACATTGTTATGTACTTTGCTGCTAAGAAGACCTTGAGATGCTAATCCTACAGGAAACTTCCAGAGACAAGCAGAAGAGTAACTGACTCACCTGGTCGTGTATTGTGCTGTGAGGACACTTATTTCTAAAATGCAGATTGCAACAGCAAAGCTCCTGCAGGCTGACATGCTGCTCTTGCTGGGTGGCTGCGAGTGGGGTGGCAGGGCAGGTCTGGTAAGGCATTTATTTGCAAAGGGCCAGAGGACAGGGAACAAGCATTGTTTGTCTGCATTCAGAGTTTTTGTCAATTTGGGTGGCCTGGGTACTGAAGTCCAACCAAAGGAGAATCATTTTGTAATTCTTGGCCTCCTGCTTTCTCATATTGACAAGTAGATGTGGGGCAATGGGCCTGTGAACGCTAAAGTCTCTAAGATGGACAGCAGTACCATGTGAAATGGAAACAAAGGCTAGGTGCAGTGGCTCACGCCTGTAATCACAGCATGTTGGGAGGCTGAGGTGGGTGGATTACCTGACGTCAGGAGTTTGAGACCAGCCTGGCCAACATGGTGAAACCCCATCTCTACTAAAAATACAAAAAATTAGCCAGGCATGGTGGTGGGCGCATGTAATCCCAGCTACTTTGGAGGCTGAGGCAGGAGAATTGCTTGAATCTGGGAGGCGGAGGTTGCGGTGAGCCGAGGTGGGGCCACTGAACTCCAGCCTGGGCAACAAGAGCAAAATTGCGGCAAAACAAAACAAAAACAAAAACAAAAAACAGAAACAAAAATGAAGAAACCCCAGCAGTTCTTAGTTTGCAAGACTCGAGGGGTTGGGTGGAAGATGAAGGAGTATACAATTTTGGGGAAAAAAAAGCCTGTGGATGCTTCTCATGGAGGCATAAAGTCAAAGTTAGTAAAGAACTGCACTTAATGGAAAGGATGACACAGATGTAGATGCCTCATTTTTTTTTTTAATCTGCAAATGGGCTATGTAGGTTATTTCCATGTGAGCAAATGCATTTACAATCCTGGCTTTCCTTATAGGCAGAGTGGACCATTTTGAAGAATGAGATGTAAACTCCTGAAGGCATTAAGGGCGTCCACCAGAAAGAGTGGTCTCCTTATCTCAGCATCACACATGTCAACAAGGTAGAATCTGAGATAGAAAAACTTGTTCCTACCCATGAAAAATAGTCTTTCCCTCACATTTCATGCTTCCCAGCACTTGTGGGAAGAGCAGTGCCTTTTTGGGACCACCAGAGAATGTGGACATCACAACTGCTCTTAAAGCACTGACTGCAAAAATAGAATGACCTGGGGACTCTTGAGAACAGTAGTGATGGCTGCCTGCTGTCCACTCAGCTCTAAGTTAATTGACTTGTGATGAGACCCTGCATCCATGCTTTTAAAAGCTTTGCAGTTCATTCTAACGTGTAGCCAGGATTGAGACTGAGGATGACCACCTTGAGAAGAAAGACAACGGATATCTCTGGATATAGTTCTTAAAGGGACTTCATAAGTATTATTATTACTTATAGGCAAATTTCAAACATTAGCACATATAAAGACCTGCAAAGCAAGGGGTGGGGTTGAGGGAAGACAGAATATACAGCTATTTTTTCCAGTACTGCCTTACCTTTTCCACTGATATTCCTACCTGGGGTAAAAGGTATCTACTCTCACCCACTTTCTTGGCCCCTCTCCATTTTATGCAGAGAACTTGAGGTCTTTAATGGGACTGATCTCACCTCTTCCTGAACTTGCTGTGGAGTGTAGGCCATGCAGAACTGCCAAGTAATAAGATGATTCAAATGGATGCCACAACTCTTGTAACTATGTCATGGGATGAGTCCATGCCTGAAAGACACTTCCTGTGAGTCTTGGCTAATAACAGGTGGGCTACATTTGGAAACAGTATGAATCTGTCAAATATGCTGTAGCAGGGCAGGCGCAGTGGCACACAGCTATAATCCCAGCACTTTGGGAGGCAGAGGTGGGCGGATCACTTGAGGCCAGGAGTTTGAGACCAGCCTTGCCAACATGGTGAAACTTCATCTCTACTAAAAATACAAAAATTAGCTGGGTGGGGTGGTGTGTGCCTGTAATCCCAGCTACTTGGGAGGCTGAAACATGAAAATTGCTTGATCCTGGAGGCAAAGGTTGCAGTGAGCCAAGATGGCACCACTGCACTCCAGCCTGGACAACAGAGTGAGACTCTGTCTCAAAAAAAGAAAAATGCTGTAGCAATGTTGAGAGCTCTTATGAGGCCTCTCTGGACCCTATTAAGATACTTATGGAAATAAAGACTGAAAAGCAGTCAGGATGGGATGCTTTATACTAACTAGATTTGAGGCTAATTGATTAGAAGTTGTGATGATTAGACTTGATAAGTTGATGTGACTGGAGATTGACAAATCCCCTGTCTCTTTGGGGACTAAATCAGTGGAAGGAGGATGAGGGAGAGAGGGGATATTTTTGGCAGGCTTTTCTGAATTGCTCAGTTGTATTTATTTTATCACCATAGTTCAGGTTAAATGTAATGTAGAAAAATAATGAGAGCAGTAAAGTATACTAATAGTATATTAATTATATATTATATATTGGCTATATATTATATTAGTCCATTTTCACACTGCTACAAAGATACTACCTGGCTGGCATGGTGGCTCACCCCTGTAATCCTAGCCCTTCGGGAGGCCCAGGCGGGCAGATCACCTGAGGCCAGGTGTTCGAGACCAGCCTGGCCAACATGGTGAAACCCCATCTCTACTAAAAACACAAAAAAATTAGCCAGGCATGGTGGCGGGTGACTCTAATCCCAGCTGCTTGGGACGCTAAGGCAAGAGAATTGCTTGAACCCAGAGTCGGAGGTTGCAGTGAGCCGTGATTGCACCACTGTACTCCAGCCCGGGTGATAGAGTGGACCTCTGTCTCAAAAAAAAAAGATACCACCAGAGACTAGGTAATTTACAAACAAAAGTGGTTGAATTGACTCATAGTTCTGCATGGCTAGGGATGCCTCAGGAAACTTACAATCATGGTGGAAGGTGAAAGGAAAGCAAGGCACTTCGTAAATGGCATTAGGAGAGAGCAAGAGTGAGGAAATGCCACACTATAAAACCATTAGCTGGCTGGGCGTGGTGGCTCACGCCTGTAATCCCAGCACTCTGGGAGGCCGAGGCTGGCGAATCATCTGAGGTCAGGAATTCGAGACCAGCCTGGCCAACATGGTGAAACCCCGTCTCTACTAAAAATACAAAAATTAGCCGGGGGTGGTGGCGGGCGCCTGTAATCTCAGCTACTCGGGAGGCTGAGGCAGGAGAATTGCTTGAACCCAGGAGGCAGAGGTTGCAGTGAGCCGAGATCACTCTGTCGCACTCCAGCCTGGGGGACAAGAGCTAGATTTCGTCTCAAAAACAAACAAACAAACAAACCATTAGCTCTCATAATTCACTCACTATCACAAGAACAGCATAGGGGAAACCCTCCCCATGATCCAATCACCTCCCAGCAGGTCCTTCCCTCAACATGTGGGGATTACAATTCAAGATGAGGTTTGAGTGAGGACACAGAGCCAAATTATATTATATATTACATATTACAATTATATAATTATAATTATAATATGTAATCATATATTACATATTATAATGCATAATTATAATACATAATCATATATAATATAAATATCTAAAATATATGAATAATATGCTTTACATTTTTATGCTTTTAACTCTTTCTTGTCCTTAACATCTATCATATGTCTGACGTGTTTTGAAATGAGGCTTATGTTTCTGTGTGTATGTCAGAGAAATAAAGCGTCATCATGCATTAGACTAGAGCAGTGAAAATAGTAACATTTTCATTTGTATAATACCTAAAGGCTTCCAAATAACAAAATAAATGTTTATTGAACTTCTAATATGTGTCAGGCCATATCTATATACGCAATCTCATTTAATCCTGAAAATAATCTGTTTTACAGCTGAGGAAATGGAGACACATTGAGATTACATCATTTGTCCAGCATCAGCCAGGGACGAGTAACTGCAAATTTGTACCTGCTATGTCTGGGTCCACATCTCAGGCTTTTCCTACCTTGCTATCACTACTATTGTTATTATTTTAACTATGTCATGTTGCTTATAGGGTACTTTACTATAAAATTCCTTACTGAGTCCCGCCAACTCCATAGAAGGCAAGCTTTTATTCTAGTCTCACAGATGAGGCTCAGAGAAATACCTGCAAGGCTACAGCGAAGAGGCAGGGGTGAGATTTGAACAAACCATGTCTTTAAATTCTGATTCCAGGGTTTTCCACTCTGCTGAGGGTTTTCGACATTCAGTTGCCCTTTGTTCCCTTCTTAGTTTCAATTTGCTTGGGAACTTTGTGATAGTGAACCAAGTTTTTTGCTTAATAATACTTTTCCCAGTTTTTAAGGCAGACATAGACATATGTACATTAAAACTTTGACCAGCAGGCAGAAACACTTAATTTTTACTGATTTGATATAAATATGTTGAAGGTCATTTCCATTTGACTCTTTTATAGTGATGGAAACAGTTTCTTGAAAGTTCCTTAGCAGTAAGTTAAGGGATCTTAGTATCCAGGGATCTCATTAGGAATGCCTGCCCCATTCCATAGCTGTTTCTTACCTACTGTCCAAAGATCCACAGGTCTTGCAATACCACAGTGAAATTTTAGGGCTTCCACTTATAACCTGTGTAGTCAGTGGAGATAACTAGACTCATCGAATAGAGAGAACTTGGAGATCACCGTCAACTGCAGGTTTTAGGTGTGTCTTGTTTGCTGTTATGCCCCTCACATCTAGCATTGCGTCTAGCACATTATGAATTACAAGCACTAATAGATGAATGAATGAATGCAGATTGAGAAAATGACGTCCATGTCCCTAAGGTCGAATGGTTAGGGCAGGGGAAGCATCAGAGCCCAGCTCTCTTCCTTGCTGGTCTTGTGCCATTTTCCTTCTAGCACTTTCAGATGAACTCTTTTATAATGAAGGAGGAAAGAACAAATTTCTCTACTGAGTGGTTCTGGAGCTGTTTGTGAAGTTCAGTTGAGGTGATGTAAGTCTGGCTGTCCGTTTACAGTAATAAGGATTCTTGTGGCTTAGATCTGTTTACCGTCACATGGAACTATGTAGGGCCCACTCGATTACAACACAACATTTCATTTTAAAGGAAGACTCAGCACAATCCTCTTCTTTTTTGAGGTTCTCAGTATCTGCCTATGCCATGTCCTACCCTTTTGTTCACCAACACTCTTGACAATTTGTATGTCTCCCTCCCAACTCAGACTCCAGCCTCTGCTCCAGTCATTTTAGTATTTTCATGGACTCCACTCTGCCCTCCTGTTTTCTGATTTTGCCAACTCTGTCAATATTTATGTTAACTCCATTCAGCCCTCTGCTATACCCCATTTCTACGGTGATCAATTAGTCTAAGTAGGTACAAGTAGAGGCAGCATCAGACACACCCCAGAAGCATCCTCTACTCAATTCCATCCCAGTCATGTTACCCTGTAACTTTTAGAGCAGCAATGATTCTGCTTTCTTATAAGTAAGATAAAATAATGACTGAAATCAACCAAGTGAATAAAGAATTGACAGAAAACTCCACAACCAATATCACAAGGAAAAATTAGTCATAAAGAATTTCAGAGCTGGGTTTTTTTTTCCTTCCATTTTTAACAACTTCATCTTTCATCTCTGCAGAAGGCCAGCTTCTTTGCCACTGAGCAGCCCACACCATGGTCTTGCTGGAGACAAGCACTTGTATGATTTCAGTATGTGGTAGAGGTTTAGTAATTAAACGCAGGACACAATTCCAAGCAAGGGCAAATGAGGGGCTTGGCCACTCATCAGGTGAGATGACAAATGGCTGGCCCTTGTCCATCAGCATTGCTGTAATTACAACATGTTAACAGAGCTGCTGCCAGTACATAGCCTTGTACATGTCCGTATTGGTCATATCAGCTTAGAACATGAGTTTTTATTTTTAGCAGAGGGAATTAGTTCAAAACATACCATTTCCCAGCAATAAATTATTTGTTTTATTATTTAGCAACCTCCTCAAATGGTAATAGCTTAAATATTTACCAGGGGCTTTGGGGCAGCTCCCATCGTTTCCTAGATTTTGTATTAAATGTATTCCGGGAATGAGGGTCAGAGTCCTCACTCATCAGGTTATTCCACGGTCAACCAAACTTCTAAGTTAGCTACATCCTCTGTTCCTTCCCCGCTTTTTTTTTGCTTCCACCTCAGGAAAGACACAAAATTACCCTCTGTTTGGCTCTCTCTAGACACCACAGTTAATATTTTGATGGTAAAGTCTGAGATCAATTGATGAAAGGATCTCTCTACTTCAACACACAGTTTTATAATAAAATACCATGAAAAACACTCCCTTAAGAGTTGGGGTAGAGTGCAGCTTTTTTTAAAGCATGGATGCCAGTCTTGCTTGAGTAAGACTTGCAACAGTAACAGATCCCCCCTCAAAGATTATGAATGGCATCAATGGAATAAAGTTATTTTGCATAAATGGTAAAGTACTTCACAGATGCAAGGTTATTTTGGGAAAGTCTATACCTTCTCCCTTTGTATTGCTTTTATGTCAGAAATTTAGGGGCATGCTGGCTGTTAAAGTTCAGCTTTTAGCTTAGATATATTTGATATGTAAAGGAAACTCTCTTTCCAAGATAATAGGGTTACCATGAAAAGCTGAACTTCTGGCACACAGGTGTGAATACCACTGCTTATTAAAGAAATTACAGTTGTCCCTTGGTATCTGTGGAGGATTAATTCCTGCAGATACCAAAATCTGTGGATACTCAAGTCCGTTATGTAAAATGACATATAACCTATGTACATTCTCTCATACACTTTAAATTATTTATAGATTACTTATAATAACTAATATAATATAAATGCTGTGTAAATAGTTGTTATACTGTATTGTTTTTATTTGTATTATTTTAATTGCTGCATTATTTTTATCTTATTTTATTTTCTATTCACATATTTTCCATCTGTGGCTGGTTGAATCTGCAGATGCGAAATCTGAGGTTAGGAGAGCCGACTATATAAGGAACAGGTGTGTTTCCACTTTGCAGGGACACTTCAGTAACTGCCACTCTCTGCTTGATCAACAGTAGTTCCGAATGCACTGAAAGGAATGTCCTCCTCTTGTACACAGGAGCAAGTTAACCTCTGGCAAGATCTCACAGATTAAGCCACGTGGAGATAACACACAGGCTCAACAGGTTAGACGCACTGCAGAGCACCTGGATAAGCCAGATAATTTGTGCAACATGTTCTTATAAGCAGCCTTCTCTAGCTCATCTGTGGCTTACTTTCAGTTCCTCGGAACCTGCTTTTGTATGGAGTGTATTTCTATTCCACCTCACTATTGTTAGAAAGAGACCAAACGTTTCATTCAGTCAAGGAGAAAGGTAAGGCAGTAATAAGGAACATTCCAAAATATTATACACCAATAGATAATCCTTCCCCAAAAAGTCTTATTCCTTAGAAAAGTTAGGTTTAACATCAAGACTTCTATATCATGCAAAGCCCACCTTGGGATTCTCTTTCTTGTAGTTGCAGGTCTTTTTGAAATGAATGAGAACCTTGAACTTTTATACTAGGTGAGAGAGTTTAAGAGTGTTCTAATGCTAAAAACATCTGTTCATCAGCCCACTCACCTCATGCAACAGCTCTCCAGAGGGGCCTATGCCAGCCTAGAGCAGTCCACACAGTTGTGTCTTGGTGAGGTCAAATATGACTGAATAAGAAACAAGAGGCAGCCAAGGGTAAAAGGCATGAACCAATAGTGCACTAATGAGTGATTTTATAGTGGATATCAGCTGAGGTTGTTCTGGTACAGGTCTTATCTACTAGTCTTCCTTACACTCCCAGAAAGGGAGTGTGTGTGGGTTTGAGACAGAAGAAGGTGCTGAAATAGATCAGATGGTAATTTACTCACAGTCCTATTTCATGGATTTCCACTTTCTCTTCATTGTTGTGACAATCCAGAATGTATTATAGCTAACATTTTCTCCACTTCAGACTGGTATGTTTTATAGCTTGCCTCTAATGTCAACTCAAAGCAGGTAGAATAAGCTGATGGTACCACATGATATTCTGCCACTCCAGTTTATTGAAATGAGTAAATTTATAGCTTTATTTGCATACAGAAAAGTGCATGAGAAAATAAGTGTGTACAAAACAGTTGTGTGGCTGATCATGACTTTCAAAAATTCAACTACCTAGAAATAGTTACTTCCAGTTTAGCACATTTAGGTATTTGGACATTTAAAGTACTATTTCAAGTCTGTGTTTATAGTGACTGAGTAGGAAGCCGATAGAAAATTATGCCATATATGATCAACTGTTACCATTAAACATAAAACCACAGGACTTTCTACTTGGGGCTAATCAATAGAGGGTCATGTGGCCCGTCTTGTTTAGCTTCTGAGCATCACCCTCTTCTTCCCCCTCAAGGTAACATTGGATGTGGTTGATTAACTCCCACAAGAACCTGAGCATTAAGGGTCAAGAGACAACATTAAAAACTCAACATAAACAAAACAAAACAAAACTTATTTTGACAATAATAAACCCTTCAGAACTGTGCTCACAACAGGACTGAAAATGAACTGGGAACGTTTCCAAGTTGTGAGGAGAAAAATATTGCAGACATTAGATTTTCAATGGTAACCCCAAACATTTGTTCTACAGCTTTTTCCTCCCATCTTCCTACTAACGGCGATGAGATTGTGGCTGCAAGAAAGTTTTCCAGTTACTTGATAAAGGCCTAGTATGACCCCAAATAAGCACCTAATGTGTTTGGCACAATCACATTTAGCTTTGTGATATGTTGCTCTTCAAAATAGAGTCCTTTGTTGCTGAGTTGAGTTCAATTTCTCTTGAACATTAACTGCTCTTCTGGAACTTCAGCTCAAGAGAATGGCCTCCTCTTCCACAGGAAGGATATAGGTTGTGCCCATTTGCAACTCTTGTTCTTGGGACTAGCAATTACTGAGAATGCATAGAGGCTCCAGATCTGCCTGTGAATCATTAGATGTTTTTTGTTTGTTTGTTTGTTTGGTTTTTTTTTTTTTTTTTTTTTTTTTGCCCTGTGAGAGTCTGTTGCTTGTGAAAGGGTGGTAATGCTACTTGAACCCAGGAGCAAAACTGACTGAAAAAAGAATCAGAAAGAAAAGGAGAGGAGAGATGAATAATGTTCTTCCCTCATTTGCAATAGCTAGCAAGAGATGGGAGAAAAGCACAATCTTGGTTGGCCTTGGGGGAAATTGATCTTCAGAAAGAAGAGAAGCTATCTCTTTAAAAAGGTCCTTAAGTGGTTAGATTCCAAAGTGTCTAAGGAGAAGCTGTAGTTGCTTCAATTTTACTTTAGAAACTCTGTGTAACTTATGGTCTGAAGCAAGATTTCTTTTAAGAAGGTGCCTTGTTCTATAACCTTTAGGTTTTATGCTCTGAAACAGAACCCCCGAACAACTTTGAACAATAAGGATTTGAAAATTTATTCAAAACAGTATGATATGAAGGGATGTGGTGGCTGCATCTCCCAACCAGAGGGTAGAAGGCAGGTGTTCTAGAAAGTTCCAGGGACACAATAGGCAGGGTTCAGTAGGGAAACTACTGTACTTCATTTACACTTAAGCTAGAGAGTTTAGGATCTTAATTTATTTAAAGCCGTAGATTCAGTTTAGCTTTAACCTAGACAGAAAGTGAAAAGCATTTTACAAGTAGAAGAGGCAATGAGAAATAAGGCAACAGATAATATGTCAAAGCTGGAACAAGGGCAGAAATCAGAACATGTCTGGCTATCAGCTTTGTTTTTGACTACTAAGGCCAACCTTTTTATTCCTCTGGATGGTCTGCAGACCAAGTTCCTAGAGAGGTATGGAGAAGAAAGAAACTTGTGGTTAGAATTTTTGAACTGAATATCAATGTATTAAATATCAAGTCACTATTAAAGATGTCAGTAATAGTATCTCCTAGGGCTGATGTGAGGATTGATGAGGATGATAAATGTAGAGCATCTAATAAAATGATTAGCGCAAGTGCTCAACAATGTTAGTTATTTTATCCCATGAGAGTTCCCCTTACCCAATCTATTGATGTAGCAGGTTGACCTAAACTATCCTTCCTTCATGACCTAAAGAAGGAAGGACCTCCAAAGAGAAGTCTAGTTCATTCAATTTAGTCCATACAATCAATCTTGACTCCGAGTGTAGTTTACTCCTTCTATTGGTTTGGGTATATCTCCCCTTGAATGGAAGGTGAGAATGATCTCTGGTAAGACTTCTAGCTCTTAAATATCTACTTACTGCTTTATTACCTTTAGAATCACCTGCACTCTTGTTAAAAGGAAGCATTTCCTTGGCACCAAAGAGAAATTCCTTAGGGCTGCGGTAGGACCCAGGAATTTGCATTTTTAATGATTTACCCAGTTCTCTGAAGCAGTTTATGGAAAAGTACTGTGGGAAACACAGTCATTGTAGAACTGGAGTTGAGGGAAATGATCTAGATGCCTATAAGCTCAATCTTATTGTTCTCGCCACATTTAAGATATCTATCTATTAAAAATAATTACATTCTAGATGAGCCAAATCACAGTTTAGTAGTCCTGTTTGGATGAGACAAGATTGGAAAAAAAATGGGCTTGGTTTTTTTTTGTTGTTGTTGTTGTTGTTTTTCATTATTTCTATTGTTCTACCCCTACCAGCTGGCCTACCTGCTGTAAAATGGGGAGAGCGTTCCTTTCCCTACTAAATTCAGTCTTTTGAGATCAGAATAAAGTTGCTGTCACCGTCTGTTGAGAAGAGTTACACTGAGCCCTCCCAGGATTTCAGCTGAGGGTGATTCTACCTAATCACTTATCTAAGATAAAGTTCATGAGACAGAAGAATCAACCTTCAGACTCATTTTGAGCTCCTACTGCCTATGAAGGAGATCTTTAATAGTTGTTAAAACTTTCAGATTTAATACCATCAGACTCTTTCAGACTAACTTTGAGATTGCTCACAGAGTAATAAATGGTAGAGGAGTAATGATCATAATCTGTTTTGCTGACTTGGTGGCTTCAGAAGGTCTTTGGAATCTGAACCCTTTATAGGAAACCAAATTATTACTAGGTTGTTTTGCAACCACTTCAATATGAAAGTAAAAAAGTTAGAAACCTGTGATGTGTTGTTTTGAGTTTTACTTCCCACACAGAACTGAAAAACCAAAAACATGGGATAAGATAAAAATCCACATCCCCAAGGGTATATTACTATTTTTTGATGTGTTTAGGAATTCTATTCTTAAGTGCCCAGCCTAGTCATTATTGAATGATCTCAGTAGAGATTTTCATGTTGATTACTCCCTAAATTATAGATATTTACCCTCTTCTCAATTCTAAAATTAAAATTTCACTCTTTATTCCATGTCACCTTTCTCACAAAAACCCCTGAGATAGGCTTATTAGGATCTTCTACTTACATAATTTAGGCAAAAGGATTTCCAAATGGATCCCTATACATCTCAGAAGATACGGGTTGAGGAGAAGCCACCTAAGAAGATAAAATCATCTAGTCAATAAATACAGTTAAAGTCATAAGAAAAAAAATTTGCAATGAAGACTTCCAAAATTCTTTTAAAAATCACTTATGTCGTAGGCCAATCGGCCGATCAAACATCATATAGGGCTTACAGTGATTTGTTTTCATTTGCTTGCAGATAGCAGTGTATATTATTTACGTGAAAATCAAGGTTCAGATGCATTTCATTTGCCTCCCCCAAATGGGAAGTATTATTTTCATAAGCTATAGAAATATTGTTGGAAAATTAAGAATTTAAATTTTTGAAAGGTTTTCAAGACAGTATTTTGGCTCAATTTTCTCCCGAAATGCTTTCATGGGTCAGGTTAAGTGAGATATGAAGGATGTTTTCTATGTGATATTATTTCTCAAATTCAGAAGATAATAGTTCTTGTGCAAATAATCTTTCTCCAGTTTAAATGAATGTTTATACTGTGAAGGTTCTTGGTGACAAATCTTAGCTAAACATGTTTTACCATCAAAAAGCTATTATAGCCAGGTGCGGTGGCTCATGACTGTAATCCCAGCACTGAGGGAGGCCAAGGCAGATGGATCACTTAAGGTCAGGAGTTTGAGACCAGTCTGGCCAACATGGCGAGACCCCATCTCTACAAAAAAAATACAAAAATTAGCCAGGTGTGGTGGCACCTGCCTATAGTCCCACCTACTCAGGAGGCTGAGGCAGGAGAATCACTTGAACCCAGGAAGCGGAGGTTGCAGTGAGCCGAGATTGCACCACTACACTCCAGCCTGGCCAACAGAGTAAGACTCCGTCTTAAAAAAAAAAAAAAAAAGCCATTATAAAAGCAAGGTTAATTCAGGAGGCTGGAGCTCTATGTGGCTTGTACTTTGGAGAACAGCTTCTAGTAGCTCATACTTACAGAGGCTTGTGATGAACCAAAAGAATCTTTAAAGAAAGGGTTCTCAAATGCATTGTCAGTAGATTTGGTAACTGGCAGGGAAACTTGTCTGGGAGCTGGCTTTGGTGGTTCTAGAAGGCAAAAAATCCAGGCAATCAGTAGACAAGCTTTCCCCAAATATAGGCCAGTCCCCTAGTCAGCTTATCTTTGAAATTTAGTCCTATACTTTTGAAATTTACATCAGTGGAACAAAAATCAACACCAAATACTAGGTATCCCAATAATTATTATCTTTCTCGGAAGAGAAAGCCATGCATATTTATCTGAAGTGGAAGAGATTCAGAATCCCCTCATTTTAAGCCATGGGACATGGATGACGCCTTATTACACAGCCCCCCAAGAGTCACCAGTCATCACATTTCAATAGCTCATGGCAGCCCTTTTAAGGTTTATCACTAGAGGGCAGCATTGGATCAGTCCTCAGAAATGACTAGGGTAAATAGTTATCACCAAAAGGTAAACGGTTAAGTTGTCTCCGTAACCCTTGATTACCAACAGAAGCAAGAGCAAAGCTGTTGGTGGGCGGGAGAGGGTTCATTTGGCGAACTCATTTAGGTCCATGTGGCAGTGGAGATAGTTGTTGGAACAGTAGGCAGAGTGGTGAGTGGCTTACCATTGATCTTGTTCAATAGTTGATTAGCATCAAAGTCATCATGGTCTGCATTCTCCTGAGGAATGCCAACCTTGCTGTTGAAATAACTGGAAAAGGCACTCAAAGTCCCAGAAGAAGTCTGCTCTCCCTTCCGCGCGGGCACAGCAGGTGGCTGCCGCAGTTGGAAATCCTTAAACATCTCTTTCACATCCTTGATTTCTTTATCCCCAAGTGGGTCTAAGGCAGTGAAGGCATCACTGGAGATGTCCTTGGGAGGGCCAGCTCTGGGAGGTGGCTGAGGAGGAGTGACCAGGAGAGAGGAGTGCATGGACGGGGGCTGAGTGGACACAGCAGGAGCTGGAAAAATATTGCTCTGAAAAGGATTCCCCAAAGTGCTTGTTGTTGACCAAGCACTGGGTGCCACAGATGCAGAAGGGCCCCAGACAACAGGCACTGGAGGGGGAGTTGAGGCTGCAAAGGGTGAAGGCTGGTTCCAACCTGAAACAGCTGGACTTGTACCAAAAATGACGGGCTGACCAAAACCTGAAGGTTGACCACCCATCATGGCTCCCGGAGCCATTGAAGGGGATTGATTGAAGACCAAAGATGCTGTGTTCCATGGTCCTGCCTGAGGGAGTGTGACAGTTACACCACCTGAAGTAAGAGGAAGAAAAATACTTATCAGGAGCGAAGCTTGAAGAAGATTCTTGAATTTCAGAGAGCACAACTCTCTGGAAAGCCTCTATGCAGCTAACACCTTCATCAAGCCCTGAGGCTGATATGGGAAGAATAAAGACCCTGACAGATTAATCACTATAAAAGTTAGCCAGCTAATACTGTATAGTGAGCATTCAAATGCTGGTTGCATTTGGAGGCCCATGTTCTTCCACCATGTCTTTTTAACTTTCCTCATTAGAAGGGTAATACAGTCCATAAGTACCTACTCATCAAAAAAATAAGCCCTTATCATACAGACACTAGTTGTCTGATACAGCTCAAACAACTAGAACAGAGCCTGTTAATAGCAGGAACTTATTTAAGTGAATATATTTTTATGCACAAACCATGCTGATTATGATGTAGTTAATTAAGATAATCCATTGTACTCTCTGAGTCACGGATTTGATCTTTTCATTTGGCAACTGGCTCATGTCTGGAGTCTTATGGAAATCAGCAATCACATATGTGCACAAGACCTCAACATGCTTGCATCCTGAAGAAACCATTTCAAAGTTTCTTCACTTTTTAATGCTGTCAAGGCTGATACAGCTATATACATAAAGGGAAGATAAAGTTTGGCCAATGCCAAGATAGTTTTAGACGTTTATATATAAAAATGGAAGAAAGGATGTTATCCTAGGAGGACTGTTTCAAATAAAAGTGCTTCCTGCCATGTGCCACTCACTAAACCTTGCCAGAAGTTAGAACAGAGAATTTAAAAGAGGAGAGAGAACAATGGGAAACAAAAATCTTTCAAGGTAACTAATGGCCTGTGTTGGGGCATCTGATCTTTGTGGTGAATGGCTCCATCTCCTACGACCTTGCTATGTCATCAGGAATTCGTTAAATTGCCAGAATCCCGGCCTCTCCAATGATGGCCTCTGATTCTTGAGAGGCTCGATCCCTACATCTTGTTCTAATATACAGGGCACTGTCTTTCCTGCCTCTTTCCAAGTGCATTAATGATTCAGCTAAACTGTCACTGCTAAGAAGGAAACCTAAATTCAGCCTCATATCTATTAGTGGGTGATGCTTCGCTCTTGAAATCTACTTGCTTTGAGATTTGGTGCACGACATTCTTTAGTTATGAAAGTTTTCTTCAGACCTGGGTTAGGGATGTTTATGTTTCCAAGAGAGAATACTTTGAAAATGGTATTTAGGAGTGATGGAGCATGAGATTGTATCTTCGAGCTTCTTAGTCTGAGACATTGGTATTACCTGGCTCCATTCTCATCATGCATGCTGGCCATCTGGCCATGGGCACACATGGTGTACTCACAGAGTGGTGGGTTTCAGAACAGGCCATTTCACTTAATCAGCATGCTTTTTGGAGGTGAGGAAACTGGGTGCAAGAATATTAATTAAAATTGGGAAGGTCACAGTCTGGGATGGTAGAAACTGAAAATCAGGCACACTGGCTCTAAATCCGGCACCCCATTCTCCTGTTCTGCTTCCTTGGCAGCAAGGCATGGGGCAATTTTAATTTTCAAATGCCATGTTAATTCAAATACTTATTTCACGGATACAGAAATTAGACTTCATTTTCACTGAAGAATATACTCCTTTCATAACAAATCAAGAGAAAAGTTATATTCTACAATACAGGCTCTAAAAATGGGTTTAGCTTGAACAAAGTTGTTGCTCGCATTTTAAAACACATTCAATTAAATTGTATTAACAGAAGCCAGATCACTTGCTGATAATTTCCACTAGTTAGATGTGCAAAAAGGAGGGTAGAATTTTATCATCTTTCATGTTGGACAACCTGTCTTCACTTAGGAAAATATCATATTAGTGAGAATAGTATTTGTAAAAGAGAAAAATATTAGGGCTGGGCACAGTGGCTTACACCTGTAATCCCAGCACTTTGGGAGGCCAAAGTGGGAGGATCACTTGAGGCCAGGAGTTCAGAACCAACCTGGTCAACTTGGTGAAACCGTGTCTCTACTAACATACAAAAATTGGCTGAGTGTGGTGGCGCATGCCTGTAATCCCAGCTACTAGAGAGGCTGAAGCACTTAAACTTGGGAGGCAGAGGTTGCAGTGAGCTGAGACAGCACCGCTGCACTCCAGCTTGGGTGACAGAGTGAGACTCTGTCTAAAAAAAAAAAAAAAGGAGAGAAAAATATTACATTTGTCAGGAATTCAAGGCTTTCCCAGTATATACTCATACCAGTCTTCATTCCTACCCACCAAATCCCCACATTGTGTTTCAACACATTGAACACATTGAACACATTGACAAAGTAGGGGCAAGGAATAAGGAAAAAGGGGACATGGGTATAGAACATTAATTTTATTACCTTCTGAAGCTAGATTAAAATACAAGCAAGTTGAATCTGAGGGCTCAGCTTTCTACAATACCCTCTCCCCACCCCCAGTTCTCCAGGGGAGACAGTCCCCCAGCTGGGTCTAGCGGAAGCCAGACCTACAACCTTCCATGGTTTGGCTGAGGATCCCTGCTAGTGGACAGGGACTATACTGTAGAGCTCAGTTTGAGTCCCATGTCCAAACTTGGAACAATCATCAGTATTCTGCAGTTGTATACCCCAAGGCCTCAACAGGGGCACCTAGCCAAAAAGCTTCACTTCGTCTGAATAAATAAACAGTTATAGGGTCCAGCTGTATTTTCAGGCTGACTTGTTAAATATTGGCTGCAAAAATTCTTAAGGGCATTGATATTAGATACAAAGCTCTGTGATGTGATCTCGCTGCAGACATTGCATTGCAAGTACTCTGGTCTTCTGTGAGGGAAGGGTACCAACCAGCTCCACTTGGGGGTGCAAGGAAAAGAGCAACGCAGAAAGGGGGAAGCCCCCACGAGACATGAAGTCTTTAGAGAGAGCCTCTTGATGGGGTAAATGTGAGCAGAGACCTGGGACAAGCTGGCTTTTCATACCCTCATGGATTTCTCCACTCAGCAGTTGAGTAACAGTCCTCCTCTGGCCACCCTATTCTAGATATGATTAAACAGATTTCTTGTAAAAGAACCAAACTATTTTTCTTTGTAGGAAAACAACAGAGACAGAGAGGAAAACAAAACAAAGATCCTGATGACTGACTGCAGGAGGCAGAGAAAGCCAGGATCCCTGGTCAGATTTTACCAAAGGAGAGGAGAGTCCTTCCTCGTCTACAGTCCTCCACCTCCCAAGCCAGAGTCCATTTGGAGTTTGTAGAGGTGCCAAGAGCAGAAAAATAGAGTCCACAGCAGGACAGCAAAAACTATTGTCAGGGTTTCTGAAAACTGTACCATGGAGTCTGAACAGAACTATAGGCTATGGACTAAGAATAGCAAGGCCAGCCCTCAGTCAAGTGGACTTTCCCACTGTCCTACCACAGAGTGATCAGTGGCTCACACAAGCTAATGACACATTTAGGAATTAAGAGCATCAATGCATCCTAGGTGTCTGATAAAATTCCATCTCTCCCCTTATTTCTCTGCTTTTTTCAGCTTTGGCTTTCTAGGACTTATGTTCTAGCTTCAGTAAAACACTCAAGCTAGGCAAAATATTGGCAAGGAGCTCCTATGGCAGAAGCGCTCAGAGACTGATCAGGGTGTGTGCCTGATCTACCCTTACCATACACCTAGGAACACAGCTGGGCCCAGAACCTAGGACTTTCACTCTATGACTTATTCTTGCTTCAGACTTAACTTATATCCTTTTTGGGCATATATTCCTTCGAAGAGGGCTATATGTTGAAAGGACATAGGCCTTCGATCTATTATGGCAAAAGACATGGAAGACATGCATGTTGACAGACAAGCCTCTCTTATGTCAACCCTCTCTTATGTCAACCCTGTTTTGCTACTGAAGCTGGTCTGAGTTTAGAATCCCTTACAATTGTCTTTCAGGAAACCATGACCAGTTGGTTCAAGTAAGTACAATACTGAAAATGAATTTCTTGTCTCATGCTGCCTTGAGGAGCCAAATGTGAGTTACAAGTCAAGAATATCAAATGGGTGTGGGGTTGTATAGCAGAAGTGGGAGAAGGGCTCCCTGGGATGCTCAAATCTTATGCTGTAAAATCCTCTGGGAGTATGAAATGTCTTCCGATGCATCATCATTTTATGGGCAAAAGCAAAAGAGTCATACTTAATTTTATCTCTAGGCACCTACCTAGACCCACCAGGGGCCCCACTGGGGCAGGAGCACTTGTTTTGAAGAGATCCAGAGGGTTGGGCTGCAGGGCTGTAGGTTGTCCTGTGGGTGACGCCTGGCCTGAAGGTTCTGAGACGGGAGGAGCAAAGATGTCTGATGCAAGCAAGTCATTGGCTGAAGACTGACAGGACAGGGAGGGAGGGAGAAGCCTTAGTTACTCACTAACAGTGAAATACAGCTTCATTTTGTCTCCTACTCTATACCCCAATTTGAGAGCCACAAAAAGGAAAACTTTTTTCTTGACAGATGAACAACAACAACTACTACTACAGAAAAAGAGTCCTCCAAAAAAAGACACAGATTCCTACAACAGACGGATTTAGTGTCTGATACTACCTAGGGTTTGCAAAGTGAAATCTACCACACTCATTTACCCACTCATATCGGTCTGGTCTCATCAGCTAAATGCTTGAAGTTGGGGGAGCAAGTGTGTAAAAGGGGAAACTACCAATAAGCATCCTAAATATTTTTGTTCATTCCATTGGATTTTAAGTCAGTCTACATAGAAATCATAGGGTCTTAATCCAGGCAAGCCTGCATATTCTTAGGAGAGGTAAAAAAAGACACCTATGGGAACTGCATTTTAAATTGCTCTTAAATAAAGCTGAGATCATAGTGGTAATAGTAAATACATAAGCTTTTTCTAAGCTTATGTATTTAGTCAGTATTTAAAAGAGGAGATAAGCTCGAGAATTTTACACCACCACCATGGACACTGATGCAATATGGGTGTGCAGGGCATGTGTTAGTGTTAAGGAAGTACACAGGGAATCACAAGAACTTTCACCCTCCCAACCCAGAACATGATGATCAAACTTACCAGAGGTATAGAAGCATAGCAGCATTAAAAATGGAAAAACTTGTGTTTAGTTTAATCATAACTGACAAGACATGCACACGGAAAGCAGGCTGTGACAAACACTGCTGAGAAGCTTAAAAACGGTGGCAGTTAGAGGAAAGTACTCCTGGAGAACCAAAGTGCCTTATCCCACCTTCTATTTCACAGCCACACAGGAAACTACAAGAGCAGCAGGAAAGAGAGCTTGCATCACACCACCCTTTGGTACCGAACATGCACTCTGCTAATGGATATGTGGAGAAGACAATTCACCTTAGCAGTCCTTCTGCCTCTTCCTGGTTTGGTACTTTGTGGAGGTGGGATAATGGCTATGGAGTCATGTGGTGAGGACTGGACAGAGCTTTCCAAGTCCTGCTTTACGCCATTCTGTATGGATAGTCCTTTGGGAGGGCTTCCCACAAAAGGGTTCGGGGAGGATTTGACAGAGAAGCCGTTCTGTTCTCTTTGAGATACCCCATTTTGAGTTCTCACTGCTGGCTGGGTTTGCGAACTTGAAAAGGGCCATGGGCCTGCCTGAGCTTCCTGTTTGCCAGTCCGGTTAGAGATCTGGTCAAATTGCTGACCAAAGTAGTCAACATCACCATTCAGGGGCCCATTACTCAGTGGAGTAGACGAGCTACTCGAATTCTCTTTCTTCTGATCTGGAGATTTGAGAGAATCAAACGAAGAAGGTGTCGATTGGTCTGGCTGTGTGAAAGGATCGTCACGGAAAGGATCAGGATTAGGGGTGGGAAAGAAGTTGAGATTGGCAGAAAAGGCATTTTCAGGCAAGAAGGATGCCTGAGGCTTTGGTCGAGGAAGAGAACAGGAGGTGATGCCGTTTGTTAAGAATGGATTTTCTCTTAAAGAATTCTGATTGGTGTCGATTTCAGAGTTTAGATCCACTAACAGGATATCTTTGTTTTCCTATCACATTTGGAAAGAAAAAAAAAGAAAGTGTTAGTGCATGTTGTGACTTCAAATGAGAAAATTACATAAGATGACTAGGAGTATCAGAATTTCCATTTGAATTTGGTCTTGATAAATCGGTTGATCATTACCTCCTTCCATCAACCCCCGTAGTCCATTACTCCCTAGTATAGACTAGGTCCTTTCTATTCCTCCCCAATATCATGCGCTTTTATTTAAGTCTCAGCCTCATTAGGTGAAATCTTACTGTTGCTTACTTCATGTCTCTGCTCACCCTGGTTCACCCATACAGACTGGCTTAATTCATTATGAGCATTGTTTCAATTTGTGACTTTGAAAGTCTTAAAGGGAATTGATTGTGAGTCACTATAAATG
The DNA here is from genome assembly GCF_028885655.2 of Pongo abelii. Taxonomy (NCBI): domain Eukaryota; kingdom Metazoa; phylum Chordata; class Mammalia; order Primates; family Hominidae; genus Pongo; species Pongo abelii. The sequence goes on from NC_071989.2 coordinate 39,634,773, forward strand.
ATTATCAAAGTATGTTGAGCTTGAAAGTAAGTGATTTCAGAAGCTTATCTCAGCTTCCTACCTGATACACATACAGTCCTCTCTATTGCACCCCCAGAGTCATGTAGGATCATCTCTCTAAATGAGAAAATTCATCGACTAATACATTCATATTTTATAGTTCTGGCTATGATGAAATTTAAGATCAAATGCGTTTCTCTAAAATCGGTCCGGTTCTTTCCTCTAGAGGTGGGAGAGAGGCTTTTCTTTTATATCACGGGCTTCAGGTATGTCTCTTAATATTTAAGGCTCTTGCTGAAGCTGAAAATCAAGTAGGAGCTCATCCTCATCATCCCAGTCTCTCTTCTGGACTTACCCTTTTTGTCTATGTCCTCTGAAAGAGACACTCAATACTGATCTAATTTAGTCAATCACACATTAAGATCTCTTATTTGTACATCTTTTCATAACATTGCTTAGAGTTGCCTGTGTTGTGACAGTAATCTCATCTATTTAGTGGTTAAAGTCAACCAACAACTGATCTTTAATTTATATACAGTAATCCCTCCTTATCCTCAGGGAATATGTTCCAAGGCCCACAATGGATGTCTGAAATGGCACATAGTGCCAAAACCTATATACAGTATTTTTCTCATGTACATACACATGATAAAGTTTAATTTATCAATTAGGCACAATAAGAGATTAACAATAATAACTACTAATAAAATAGAACGATTATAACAATATGCTGTAATAAGTTATGTGAATGTGGTCCCTCTGTCTCTCTTCTCTCAAAATACCATATGGTACTGTACTCACTTATTTTCAGACCAAGGTTGACCACGGACTTAATTTCAGAAAGTGAAACTGCAGATAAAGGGGGACTATTGTACAAGGTAGAGACATGGGTTTAAGAGTTAATTTGACAGACATATTAAATATATAGCTCTACTAATTCTATCCCCTCTCTATCATTTCTCTGGTGTGTTAATTTTTTGGATTTTCAACTGTTTGATAAAAAATTCTCAGCTTAAAAGTAGTAAATTTGATGAATCCGACATGTCTTTATTCCAGTAGAAGACAGAATTATAACTCACCCTAGAACAGAACTTTCATACAGACATCACTGCCTTCTGCTTGACTATGATCCATTAAATACTTAACTATGCTACCCAGAGAAGAACATGAATGATAAAAAATGCCTTGCTGAAGTGGAAGTTATAGTAGTTATCTTGCATTACCCTGGGCAGAATACTAAATATTTTGATCATTGGGGAAAATAAACAACTTCGAGAGAATATAAAATTTGCAAACTAGTAAATACAAAAGGGTTCAAATAGAACTCCTTGGCTTTTAAAAGAAAAAAAAAATACCCAATTGTTTAGCAAGTTTAAGTCCTATTTCATGGCCACAAAAGAGACAGCAAAATCAGACCTAAGTGGTAATCTATCTTTTGGATTCCTTTACTGTGAGGCACAAAAATACAGTTTTTATAAGCCAAAGCCAGGCTTTCTCTTTATAAAAGAAGAATTTGTCACGAGAAAGAGCTTATAATTAAAAAAAAATTAATCAGAGAAATGGATTGGAAGAGCTATTAATCTAGGGATCTTTATACAATCAAAAGGTAGGATAAAATGTATTGCAAAAGCTTGTGATTTCAATATTTATTTATTTGTTTTGAGCCACCTCTGGTTAGAACAGTTGAGTGTTCACAGCTGGTAGAGTTCTCGTTTTCAAATACTTCAGAAGAAGTTCTTAGGACACCAAACAGGAGCCACAATGTTAGACTTCTGAATAGTCACCCTATAAGTAAAATGTATAAGGCTCTCCTCAGGCTGGGTTTGTTATTAATCCAAGATTAAAAGTGTAGTTCACAGACTACAACTGAGAGCCCAAAGACTCCTCATCCACCCCCTTGGTCAGAGCCTCATTCATTCTTTGTCGAACTGTCAACACTGCATCCAGTTGGCCACTGTTTGAGCACCTGAGCCTCAGGCACTGGAGACACGGCAATGGGTTACAGAACCTACTCGTAGGGAGCTCCAGTAAGTGGGCATAAATCCTGAGTTCCATAGCCTAGCTCTTCTCTGGGTGGCTAATCTCACCTAACCATTCCAGTTTGTCAGACTGAGGACTTCCCTACTCAAAGCCTTAAGTGGCTTACTGCTGCTCCCTATATTAAAACAAGCCTCCTTAGGCCAAATTTCCAAATGATCCACAGTAAGACCCACGTTGTTTCTAGCCCAACTATGATCTATTTTCCTACACACTTCAAAGACCCAACTCAAATTCAGATTCTTTACAAAGCTTTTAGCATTGATTTTTCTGTCTGCACTTGCTCTGTGCCCACCCATGTTATCTTATGGCATGTATACAAGGACATAAGTGACACTCGTGCTTTGTATCCTGATCCCATCCCTTGTACCAGATTTAATCTCCTTGATCATAGATCATGTCTTATATTCTTCCCATAGTAACTGTGCTTTCAAGTGGTTAAGTTGTTAAAGTTACAGAACATGGGTTTTTGTGTTTTTCTTTCTTTTCCTTTTTTGAGATGCAGTGTTGAAGGATAATGCTCAAGGGGCTTGCCAATAAAAATTCTGTTCTAGGGGATACCACATAGTTTGCAACATGAGCATTATTTGAAATTCATAAAACTTTTCTGTATAAATTTGAGGGGAGTGACAACCATCTAGGACCAATAATAAAGTATAGGTAATTTAGATTTCTTTCTCTCTTTACATATTTCAGAGCAATTGTTGAAAGAGTTGAATATTTTTAAACATGCTGGCTTTACCAAGTAGAGATAAATCTATTTTTGACCTATAACTATAGAGTCAATAGATAAGAACATGTCAAAACCTAACCAGCATATAATTAGATCTGTTAGCCTTCTTTTGGTTATCAGAGAGTATATATTTTGATGGTATTTATTACTTTATTGTTAGTTTAACTAAAACTTGAATTCCTATAAATAAAAAATTCTTAGACTTCATAAAGTCTAATAAAAATGAGACTGAAGATTATCCATGTTGTTTTCCATTTCCTTTTTTAGAACATTCTAGAAGTCTACAGAAGTAGATTATACAGGCAGTACTTCCTTGCCTATTCCAGTAGAATTCCACTTCATATCTTGAGTGCTTTGCTCTCTTTGAATATTACTTGTTTGAATGTCATTTATACTTGGGAAGTAAGGAGTTCAGATACTGATTTATTTTGGAGAAAGCATCACATCATTTGGAGGAGAGGGCAAAGTTGACTACAAATCAAAAGGACCTCACAGTTAGGATGGACCTGTCAGGATAATCTAGTCTAGTATTTTAAAAAGTTTATCCTCAGAACTATAACAAACATTATGAAGAATGAAAGGTTCTATAGGCAAGTGAGTTAGGGCTCGCTGCTAAAATGAATATTAAACAGGCTTCTCTCTTACAGGCATTTTAGAATGCTACCATGCATTGTGATACTCATATGGTTAGGGTCAGGGAAGAATGCATGAAGTCCCTGCTCCTCTGCATCTCATTTGACCTGAAAGTTTTATGCAGTGAGGATTCACAGGTCTCGAATTCTCTGCAGAAGTCTGAAGTGAGAATTTTACCCAGTCATTGATGTGTTGCTTGAACTCCTGTAACCTTGGTCACATAGGCTTCCATGATAATTTCCTGATACAAGAGTCCTTTCTAGACATTTCCCCCCATTATTCTAGACTAATTCTCTTTTTGTCTGTTTATTGCCTTCTCATATTTTATGTTCAAATCTAGAAACTCACTTCTGCAGAAGCATTACCTGAATCTCTGAACTAGATAAATACCCTGTAGTAACATCAATTACTAATGATGTGATTAGTTTTAATGTTGGTCTCCCTGCCAGAGAGTAAATTCCATGATGTCATTGATGTTGTGCATCTTACTGCTATGCCTTGCAAATAGCAGGTGCTCAGGAAACTGTTACATAAATAAAAGAAGTTGCAAGAAGTCATTCAAAATGTCATGGACATTTTCATTAGAGGTATGTTTTGGAAGGTCAGAAGACTTGGGCCTAAGTCTTGAATCTGGACCTCTTTCCTTTTTATTTTTTTTTCTTCTCCTTTTTTTTCCCTGAACCACCATTTTTTTTTTAATTTATAAAGGAAAATACTGTTCTGTTCTTACAGGGTTGTTACAGATCATTCAATATTGAGCAGACTGGATATTGTATACAATCCTAAGAGAATGGGCAGCTTTCTAACAAGGACAAGCTTTGGTGGAATATAACTGAGCCACTTGTTTGTTTTAAATCTTACTTCACACCACATTTATGCTGCTAAATTGCAACAGACAGAATGGAAAAGAAATGAAGAGGCCAGGAGGCTTTATGATTAACCATCTAACAATCATACTTTCTTCAAGTAGACTTATTCAAGGACTATTATTCAGCTCCTCCTTCTAATCCTAAGTGATATCAAGAAGGACTACATTGCTGACCTATTGTTCAGATTTAACCTGTAAGCAATATTAATATAACTGAATTAGTGTGGATAGGTTCCCATGGTGACTTAAGAGTCACATTTATTCTAAAAACCATTGACACTTCATTTGCAAAAATCAACAGTCACCTTCCAAGTTTCAATGAGATGCTTAAGATTTCTGGTTATTGCCAATTTGAGTTATAGATGTCATTTTATTACATTGCAAATTTAAAAACAAACACTTACTGTTGGACTATTTAGGTCAGGAGGTGTAGACATGTCCCCAAACAAATCCATCTGGTCAACACCCTTAAAAAAGTATTTGGATTAGATTCAGATGTGTCTACTAAAAAAGATTACTTCGTATATTGTTGTAATCATTTGTTTCCTAAAGTTTAGGAAAGTAGTTGTCACAATTTAATTTCCATTTAACTAACAGATTTCATATTAAGCTGTTTAGGTCAGGAAGTGTAGACATGTCTCAAAGCAAATCTATCTTGTCCACAACCTTAAAAAGTATTAGATTAGATTCAGGTGTGGCTACTAAAAAGATTACTTTTCTAATCTTTTTTTGACTACTTTTGTATATTGACATAGATGTTACACTAACATTTTGAAAAACAGTTGTCCCAATTGGATTTTCATATAGATTCAATACAGATTTGGTATCAGCAACATCTACAGGAAGTAGAACCCATGTTCAGATAAGTAAGAACTGTCAAACGTCACATATTAATACATACCGATTTCAGTTTGTTAGTTTGGTCATCTAGAATCATTAGGGCCTCACTCCCATTCTGAAAATATAGCAAATATTTAAGGATTTAGTTGCGCTTTCTCTATAAAATGTATTTGTCCACTGTATTAGTCTGCTAAGCAGCAATGGTTTTGGTATCATCTTTTAACTAAACATCTTTCATGATCAGAGAAATCACAAACACATAGAAATAAGTGAGGTAGCGAGAGTGGTTGGGCAGGTAGCAAACAGGGGCTTACACATGTCACACACATGATTAACAAGAAGTAAAGATGCAATTTTACCTCAACTGCTTTGTTGGCTTCCTCTATCTAAAAAGAAAGATACACATTCAGCGATCTTCATATTTATAGTGAAAGGGAGTTAAATACACAAACAAGTATGCCTATGGTTCACAGGCTTAAGGCAAGAATAAGTCTTGTATATTATTTCTGCCCTCCGTTCCCCTCCTCCTTTCATATCAATATAAGGTTTGAGTAGAATTACTGGATTTAAACTTGGTTGTCCTGTATATTTCCTAGAATTAATATGAATCTCGTAGAGAGAAAAAAAATAAAAGCCAGGGAGTGCAGATTAGAAGTGCCTAACCATAAAAATGTATCCATTGCCCTATTGGGAAGAATAGGCAATACATATAGAAGCCAAATTTTCAGATAGACCATATTTATACATAATATTAAACATAGTCCTGAGTACAATTTTAAGTTTGTTTGTTTGTTTGAGACAGAGTCTCACTCTGTCGTCCAGGCCGGAGTGCAGTGGCACCATCTCGGCTGACTGCAACCTCTGCCTCCCGGGTTCAAGCAATTCTCCTTGCTTCCGATGCCTGAGTAGCTGGGATTACAGGTGCCCGCAACCACCCCTGGCTAATTTTTGTAGTTTTAGTAGTGATGAGGTTTCACCACATTGGCCAGGCTGGTCTTGAACTCCTGACCTCAGGCGATCCACCCACCTCCACCTCCTGAAGTGCTGGGATTACAGGTGTGAGCCACCATGCCCGGCCAGTTTTAAATTTAATAGAGCCTTAATCAGGTAGTACTTGCCTTTTTCTTTTCTTCTTCCTTTTTCTTTACATTATAGATAACTTGAAAAAGGTCTTTAAGATCAACAACTAATGGTTCAGCCTGCAGTAAGGGAAAGCACTGTTATCAGCATTTTGATTTTAGTATTTTATTTCCTTTGTCTCCTATCAATTATAATTCATACTGGGATTTTTTTTTTTTAACCTTAAAACTCCTTACTACCCTCCCCTGGCTTGTAGGGGATCACCACCAACCCAATCCTCACCCTTAGGTATATAAAGGACAACAGGGTTAATAAGTATTTAGACAAAATAAAAGGTATCACGATCATTTTCGAAGTCCTTTAAGGTTTCTGAGAATAATTCACCATTGTTCTGAAGTCAGTATTCACTTTATAAGAAGGTCCATTCTCACAATCCTATGGCACACAGCAGTACATGGCTATCAATGACATTTTTAAAAGATTCCATAGGCCAATAAAAATAGTCATTCTCGGAATCATTATTTAGCCCTCTTACATCCAATTATTTCCAGTAAATCTTTTAGTTGAGTGACAGACACTCCAATGTCAAAAGAGGACAAGTCCCCAGGTCTATGTCAAGACTTAGAGCTCACCTGTTGCCCGGTTTTTATGGCAAAAAACTGATGCTGGCCTTCTCCTCCACACACATAACCAAATGCCCGGTTGTCTGTCACATCACGGGCAATGAAAGAAATCTTATTTACTGGATGTTCATGCTCTATTACCTTAAAAAAGAACATAAAGAGTAATTTATTAAGAAAACTAGAATCTATTTGCAGGCTAGCACACCTAAGCCTCAGACACATATATGAAGGCATATATGAAAAGGTTAAACCATTTGAAGAAAGACTTTTCATTTCTGGTTGAAGGCTAGAGCATCCCTCTTTCTAGAAAGGGCTCCAAAAGAAAGAAGAATAGAAAACAAAAGTGGGAAGAATGTTCCTTCTTAAAATATTGATACTTTACTCTCCCTGCTTTAAAGACATGATGCCACATAGCCAGGAAGGACTGAGGATTAGAAGACCAAGTGAAGAGGAGACATTTAGCCCTTAAGCCAAGCCAAATAGGTCTACTTTCCCAACTCAAAGACAAACTTAAAAGAACAGCATAACTAAGCTAGAGGAGAGTTCACAGGGATTCATTGACGATGACTCAGAGTGGCCAAGGAACCATCCTATGTGTTATTGGAACCGTATTCCCAGTATATTCTGGAGGATACCAAATACTGTCATCAAGTGTTTCTCAGCCTCACCTAGACAGCCTAATACATAGTAACATAATGTAGTAATAACTACACTTTGTTAATGACATAATGACTACGTCATTAACCAGGAATTATAAGGGGTGGGGACTTTATTGGCTTAGTGTCTTTTCTTCTATTTTTCCCTCCTTTTTCTTGATCCTTTCAAGCAGTTAATAAGGTTCAACACTTTAGGGATATTTGTGGCATATAGGCATATAGGGATAGGTGGCAGAGTGTGTCTTGGCTTTTTGTCCTGAATGTCTAAGGTATCTTAGAGTATCTTAGAAAGTTTGAGGAGAGACAGAAGGGTGAGAGAAACATGCCACCTTTCTCTGATGGGCTTGGGAAAATAAGAGTTGAGAGATAAAGGCGACTGATAAAGAGAGTGGTGCCTGAGGACCCCAGCACCAGCAGGCTGAGTGGGGCGCACTAGGGTGCCAGGGCCCTAGGTTTGCATAGTAGATAATGGGCACTCTAGAAAGGGATGAATAGTAACTAGAGGTCTCCCCACAGGGTCATGATGCAAGAGAGTATTTTATAGCAATGAAAATGAGCCACACACAACATTTTAAAATACATGAGTCTTATGATGTTACATTGAGTACAGAAAAAAAATCACAGAAGACTTGACGTATGATAAATAGCTTTCTGATAAGGCTTAAAAACAAGGCAAAATAAGTAAGACTGTTCATAAGTGATAGAACAACAGGAACCAACAAAAACAAGGTTACATCTGTGAGGTGAGAAGGCAGGGAAAAAGGAAATGAAAAAGAGGTAGATGTGTTAAGGGTGAGGTTCTAGCTTTAGGTTAGCCGGTAAGTTCACATGTAAGCAATACATAAAAGTGTCACAAACTAGGGTCAAAATTAATCTAGTTCTGTATACCTGAGGTCAAAAAATATATATAAATATAGAAGTTTTACTTTATAAATTATATATTTATTTATATTTTAGTATATATTTAAATATTTATATAGTATATAAATTATATATATATTTATTTAATTTAATATATATATTTATATATTACAGACATAATGTGAATCTAAGCCTATTAACAGACATAACAGACTTAGATTCACATTTATTATAGAACACAAATTCAAAATAAAGTATCTTGACTTTTACCTCCTATTCTGTTTTCTGCCTGTTACTTCTGGAGATGTAATATATGCTATATTTGTTCCCTACAGAACTTTGAGAAAGAAGAAGGGGAGCTGAAATTCAAGCAGCAAATTGTTGGTCAGACTCAGGTGGTCAGAGAGATATCAGCAAATGTGAATTCTTACCCCAGTTTTCTCATCAATTATTTTTATCCCAGAAAGGGAAATGTTGACCCAGATCCTTTGTTTGTGTTGTCCCTGAGACCGACCAGCTGCCGCCATTCCCTGATGAGGGTGGAAAAACAAGAGAAGTTGAATTTTTAAAAACGTTCTACAATGCTTTTAATATTAACATTTTCAAAGTCAGTCAGCTTTGTTTTCAACTTGGTTTGCCATCGATGAAAGGATTCGGCACTTTTCATCAGGGACAGAAGGACGGCATAGAAGACGTTGAACCAGGGCATCCCTTAGTTAGCTGTGCGAACTCGGACAAGTCACTCTAATTATCTTGGCATCAGAATAGTCACTGGTAAAGATCAACTAGTAGATCTTTAGAGATGTTTCTTCTAGGCTTTGAACTATTGAACAAGTATTATTTATTCAGTCAGTTTCACATAGTGCCATAGTACTAAATTTTTAAATTCAAAAAACGGAAAGGCTAACACTAAGGAACACCAATGTCTAAGTAGAATCCTAAATTTTATCAGAACAATTCCCAGGTCTAAAACAGGATATTCCATGCTCTCCACATATAGTAAGACAAACAATGCACATATTTGCACACAGCTTTTATAGGAATAGAAATAGGAATACGCTTGGTTCGTCCTAATGTTGAGTTTGCCAGAAGGAAAAGGCATCTAGAGTCCTATTATACTTGATAAAATTAGGTATCTAGGACATCCCTCCAAATACGCAAACATTTCTCAGAAAATGGGGCACTATTGATGGATAATGTGATTAAAAGGGGTTTTCAAGTAATTGAACAATAGGTCAACAACAGCTTCTAATATAATTCCCTCTTTTGGACTTTTGCTTAATATACAGATAAAGCATTCATTTCCCTTTTACCTTTAGTTTCATCATAGAGTCTTGGCTCATTTTATCCCCTCTTGCATCTGGCACATCATCAATGCCAATCAGCTTGGCCTTATATTTTACACCATCACCTTTGAACCTTGCTAAGAGATATTCATCTGTCTTTTCAGGGCCTGAGAAAGGAAAGGAATACAGGATAAAGAATGCCAGTTCTAATTATGACCAAATATGCTTTAGACTCTCCAAAATTTAAGTAGTATAAATCCTGATTATACTACAACTGATCATGTATGTAATATTCTATCCTGTCTTATTCTTACTTCCTTTGAGCAAAATCATGTTCCACAATCAACTGTATATGGAGTTGGAGTGGGGAGAAAATCAACTGTTAGAAGTACAAAATTGACAGTGTTATGGGAAACTTATGGGAATATGGGAGGTGGGAGTTGGGGACATTTTTCATCATAGCTTTTTTTAAGTCTTTAAAGGAATATAAAGATGATAATATATGTATTTTTAACATAAGAAAAATAAGCTGCCAAGCAATTTACCAACATTTTAAATTATCAATAAAACAGAAAGGAATTATGCCTAAGTTCTCTTGAAAATTATTAAGATAATTATCCCATCTTTATAATGTCTTTTGCTCCTTTTACAAGGTCTGTGTAGTCCCATTCCCAATGAGTTCAGTAAAATCAAATGGTAAATAAATAACTGAATGATAACCATATAATAATTAACGACTACATTATTAACTGAACAAGATGCTATGAGTATTTCCCAACTGGACCTAAGTGGGTATAATCGCAGGTTTCCAGAGATGTCTTATTACATGTGAGATGAACCAGTCTCTTCTCCCAAGGTACAACTTTCCTATTAGGAGAACTTGAGACTAAGCTGAGGTTGAAGGAAGATAAGAGCCAGCCCTTACTTTATTCTGAATCTCACGTTTCTCCAGGGGTAACCACCTCTAGCTCCCTTCCTTGGCTTCAAGTGGATTTCTCCATACCTTTCTTTTTTTCCTTCTTTGAGGGTGCTTTTGGTGCGGCCTGTTGGTCGGGCTGACCATTGGTTGCACTTGTTTCCACTTCGTTAGACATGGCAAGAAGGTAGGCAGCAAACCCCAGTACCAGTGGACACTTGGTGACACCAGGTGATCCCGATGGAGAAGTCTCAAATAAACATAACCTCCCACAGACACCTGTAGGCAGAGTTTAGAGGCATATTGAGATCAGAACACAGCAGACCCAGACTTTATGCCAGAATAGGCTTACAACTAGTGACTTTCTTTTGTAGTTCTTTGGACTCATTTTGTTCCTTCTCCTTCTGTATTAGACTGAAGACTGAAAGCAGGGGAGTGGGTAGGACTGTTTGCTTTGTAGTTTCCAAAATGGAACATGTGTGCCTATTAGGTTTTTCTTTAAGCACTTGATATCTAGTAACATTTAATGATTATCTAGCTAAGCAGTTTTTATTAGAACTTTGGCATAAAAATCAAGTATTAAAGATAGGGATCGAAAACTTGCTAGGTATTATTGCAAAACAGAAATAAACTGAATGCTAAGCCTGGTAAGATTGCAAATGCCATTTGAGATTGGGCATTATAAATTTCAGTTCTTCACAAAATTGCTTAACTGTAAAGGCAGCGACTAGAGTAGAGTTATGAACTGTATCTTATTCACATTGATAAATTGGTTTTAAGTATTAGGATTCTGCATATGATACCCAGGGCTATCCAAGCACTATAAAAGACATCCTTTTTTGCCATTAACACTTATTTGTATCAGGGATATAATGGATTGGGGGGGGCAATTGTGCAATTCATCTGGTACATTTTTATGCTATTATTCAGCATCACCATACTCCAAACAGTCTGTCATGTGCTCTCACAACCTCTGCCCTACCCACAATGTATCATAGTAGGAGAAACAGGAAAACGCAGTCATTGTAACCACACAGAAGTGAGCTAACTTTCCAAAAGGTTCTCTCACTTCCCAGGAACCAATGTTTCTATATAGCTGTAGAGAGAGCTAGAGCGAGTAGTTTAACTTTCTACATTGACTGATGACCAAAGGCAAAGAAAAGCCATTCATTGTTTTGTAATCGTATTAAGACAACCTGTGGGTTGGCACACTAACTCCTCCACAACCCCGCCTTCACCAAAAGCCCTCTTCATTCCGTGCCTAAACCACCCATTTAAGTGAACATTTTAATTGAAGGACCAAGCCCACCACATGAGAATAACTGTCATTTGTTAGATACTTAAAGAGTATCTAAATAAAAAGTAAGTCTCAAGTTTTTACTCAATTTAAATTGCACTTAGCTTGCTTACAAATGTCAACATGTTTTCATAGGGGTCAGTACTTAATTTCTCCCACTGTGAGTTTTAAAAGTCTTTATAATCTGAACAGTCTTTAAATACATACATTCATGCAATCTATGTATGAGTAATGTTATCTGAATTGCTTCATTTGGAGATTTAGTAGTTAATTTTGCTCAAAAACACCCGGCTGGTTGGCAACCAGGGAGACAGTCTGTTTACAGATGAAAGTCTTACACAGTAGGAGACTCAGAGCCGTTCTTAACTCAGGACTTAGGTGGGAACCAGGCACTATTAACCTTTTAATTGTATAACTCTAAAAGATTCATAGTAGTCCTGTGAGTATTACTATATCATGATATTTCATTTTCCAGACGGAAGGCCAAGGCACAGATATTCTTTTTTTTTGAGACGGAGTCTTGCTCTGTCACCCACGCTGGAGTGCAGTGGCGTGATTTCAGCTCACTGCAACCTCCACCTCCCGGGTTCAAGCGATTCTCCTGCCTCAGCTTCCTGAGTAGCTGGGATTGGGATTACAGGTGTGGGGCACTACGCCTGGCTAAGTTTTGTATTTTCAGTAGAGACGGAGTTTCACCATGTTGGTAAGGCTGGTCTCAAGCTCCTGACCTCGTGATCTGCCTGACTCGGCCTCCCAAAGTGAAGGCAAAGATATTTAAAACGACATACCTGCTAAGTGGTAGAACCAGGTTTGTAACCCAGACTGTCTGGCCCCAAACCAGAGTTCCTCAACACTGCAGTGACAAATCTCAGCTGAGAAGCTGTATTCCAGCACAGCTTCATGTAGTCCTCTTGAAATACACATGCCCATTGCATGGTTTACACACAAGTCTATTTGCTTGTCTGCCCACACACTGGACTATAATCTCCTTGAAGGTAGGAGACTCATTTCTCAATGTCTGGGATAGAGACGGGATTCATGTAGATGGTAATGAAGACAGTCGTAGCTATGTGTATTTTCTTCCTTGCTTGTTATGTGTATACACTGGTATGTATTACCTATTTTCTTATCTCTCTATCTTCTCTTTTAATGCAAGTATTTTTGAAGTTAAATGTACAATTTTGTCTTTAGGCAGTGAATTATTCAGATGGGACTGCAACTGAAGTCTAGGGGTGGTAAATGTAGCCCAAAGACAGTAATCGTTTTCCAGAAATGAATGTGATGCCTATGGGGTCTTTGCAGCTTCCCAGTTTGGGGAGAGGGTGAGAACATCTTTCTCTGAATGAAAGACAGTTGCACCTTTTTAGATGGAAACACTTGTGTGGCTGTCGGAGGAAAAGTTGAAAGGTGTGGAAGGGTGTATGTGGATGCTGAGTAGCTAGAGGGGTGACCTGTGCCATTTAAGTTGTCTCGGCTTCAGAACCACCTCTATCCCCGGTTAGTGAAGCCAGAGCTAGACTGTGCAAACGTTCCTGCTTTGCCTGCTGGCTGCATGTTGGCTCTGCCAGTAAGGTGCGCTGGAGGGAAACTGCCAAGCTGGTGAAGGGACTCGGACATGTCTGCTTGCTCCACATGGACTTCCTTATGACTTGAGGCTCCTGGGAGTGTGACTCTAGTAGAACTTCTTCACTCCAGCAGCAAGAATTTCTTCCTAAAACAGCCCCGGAATCCAGTTTTAACACTTGCAGAACTAGTATCATCACGCCTGTCTTGGAGACACCAGCATCAGCCCTCTGGCGTACTCTCTCCAGGCCAACAGGTCCCAGGCCCTCAGAGCACAGGGACCCCAGTCCTAGCTAAGCAGTACTCCCTTCTCAGAGGCCTCAGTAGCAGCACCATGAGACCCCCTCCTGCAAGCTTTATAAACTTCGATGGTTCCAATGTCTTAACTTTGTCCCCTCAGCCCTAGAGGTTGTAGCTGCTTTCTGTAGTTTACTTACCCAGTGATGACTTGATCTTCTCTTCTTACTCTCTCAGTTTTCTAGCTAACAACTTATACCTAGTTAACACTTAATATCTGTGGCCATACAACCCATGAACAAGCCTGATTTTGGAAGCTAAGCAGGGTCAGGCCTGGTTAGTATTCGAATGGGAATTAATGCTTAACATTAAAATCTTTTAAAATAACTGGTGTGGACTGAACTCCAACTGACACAATGGTAAGGCTACTCTGTTTTGATTTTCCAGATCAAAAAACTATTCTTTAAGGTTACCCTAAATGTGGCAGATTCAAGTGTTTCACTTGAATATTAATCCTTATATGCTTTTGAAAACCATATTATTTTGGCTTTCAAGGCTATATGTATATACTTCGATATCTACTTTTAACTTCCTAGGCCCAGAACAAGAACTGCAACAATATATTCCAAAACAGAATACATTCTATTTTCTTCATGGGAGGCAATTGAAGTGTGTGTGACTATACCTTCAGATCTGTCTTGCTTAGGTCAGTATTATGTTGAGTTCATCAATGCATGTGTTGATAGCAGCAGCAAGATGGCCCAGAACTGGGTTAGAACCACTGGCTGAAAAAGTGACCTGGGCTTAAGAGTTTGTTGCCCATCATTGAAGCCAGATATCATACTTTACTGCAGAGTATTATTTCTAACATGAAAAGACTTAGCTCATTAAATTTGGCAATTTGTATTCTTACATGAGACTATTTTAAAAGAATTTGAGAAGTGCCACAAAGCACTTTGAGGGGTTTTGGGGGAGGGAACGGTGGCATCTGGGTTTAGTCATAAAAGTAATACAAGACATAGCTCAAGACCAGGTATTGAATCTAGCATTGGCAGACTGGGCCAAGTGGAAGGATTCAAAGGTGAGTGGCATTACCCTGCTGTAAGTTTTTATAGCAAAAATTTCTCTGTTCAGATATTTAAATACAGCTTTTCATAGCATTGGTATTGCTTTAAAGGTATTTGATTTCCTTTGACTATATCCTTTTGCCATTTGGGTAAGAGCAATTCCAAGGGACAAGGAAGAAAAAAATAAGGAGGAGAAGTTTCTGTAATACAAATTCCCTGAAGAAAATGGATGTGTATGTTGAGTTGCAATAGCCAAGGGTAAGTCTCCATTGCAGGCCATACAATTGAAAATGTATCTATCTCTACTTCCTGAAATGATCAGAAGGTAGATTCTGCCTATAGGCCCCAAGACTACAAACCCCTTTACAAAAAAAATGTTCAAGACTTATTGCAAGATTTTAACAAAAGTGTACATCCAGTTATGCATATACCAGAGTGATAATTCACATTTCTCCCAAGGTTTAAAGAGCAAGTCCCCATCACAGACTTGTCAAATAGGCAAGTTATCATTTAACATGCAGTGGATAGAAGGTGGCTCACTTACAGACTTAGATCCTTCTGTAGAGAATAATTGGTTTAAACTTAATATTCAATATTCAAATGTAATGCATTTGAATATTGTCAATTTCATCCATAAAACTTTTAGCAGGGTTTTTATTGAGTTGAATTTAAAAAAGGGATTGGGCCTGGAAAAGGGATCTGAGGACCAAAAGACCCCTAGTTAATTCCTTTGATTACCTTTCCAAACTGGGGCTCTGTTGAAGAAAAGTGTCTAGCTTATGTTAAGCAATGGGGTCTGTTTGAAAGCTCTAGGATGGTAAAAATTTCTTAGGAAGGGAAGCAAGTGAGTGTAGCACAAGGAGGAAGTATACAATTTTCTCACTTGTTGGGTGTAGTCTCAGGTCCCTTCAGTTCAAAAAGTGCAAAATTAGTCAGGAAATACACCCAAGGGGTGTTATCACAAGGCAAGGATTACAAATTAAAGCTCAAAAACATATAAAAAGGCTCACAAGCACAGTTCCCCATGTAAAAATAGCTAGTTTGTTATCCTGGTTCTCAGGGACAGGCTGTTTCCTTCATTAGAAGATTGAAAAGAGAAGTAAGATGACACATGTAAAAACAAAGGAGGATCTAAAGTTATCTTATAGTCCTGACTCCTTTTTAAGGCCTCAGAACACAAAGCTGTAAAGGAAACTCTACTATATTAATAAAATTACCTTCCATTTGAGTGAAGATCTCTAACTTGGATTTTGGACTTAATACAAATCTCCCTGAAAGAATGCAGAGACTTCCCCCTTCTGTGGTACTAGCATCAGATGACTGCGAGAGATTCTGGAGCTTGCAACATCTCTCCTGGTTTCTGAGAAGGCTCTGAGAAATTTATTCTGGAAGACTGCTTGAGTCATCTTAGAATGACTATGGGCTTTGCAATAATAAAAATCAGCTATTGCTTAGTCCTTAGTGATTCATATAAAATGTCTAGTGTTTTGAATCCTTCAATTGCCAGCATGGTGGACAATGATTAGTCTAGGCTTTGTAGGGGTAAAGTTGGCTGGCACTTCTTATATATCCTTACCCTTTCTACCAGTAGGAATGTGTTGGCATCAGCAATGGTACTACTTAATGATTCCAAGGTTTTGAAGCAATATCATAATACAAGTATCAACCATCCTCCCCTGTGACTCTCAAGCCTACCTTCTTGCCCTAATTATACAGAGCAGGCAGGAAAAGTGCTTTGTCAATCTCAAAATGCTGGTGAAAGGAATAACTTGAGTTAAGGACTTAGTGGTAGCCCCATTCGACAGATGGTAGGGAATTTATTTTTAACATTAAGGGGAATGGGACAAACACCTAGCATGCCAACCACTAAGAACACTTATTCCGAAAGGCCTATGAAACAGAATGTGTCTCTCTTTTTTTTTTTTTTTTTCTTGAGACAGAGTTTCACTCTTGATGCCCAGGCTGGAGTGCAGTGGTGCAATCTTGGCTTACTGCAACCTCTTTCTCCCAGGTTCAAGCCATTCTCCTTCCTCAGCCTCCCGAGTAGCTGGGATTACAGCCACTCACCACCATGCCTGGCTAACTTTTTGTATTTTTAGTAGAGACAGGGTTTCACCATGTTGGCCAGGCTGGTCTCGAGCTCCTGACTTCAGGTAATCCACCTGCCTCGGCCTCCCAGAGTGCTGGGATTACAGGTGTGAGCCACCACACCCGGCTGAATGTGTCTCTATTTTCTGAATAAGAAATGGACACAGCAACAGAAAATCAATCCCTCATAAGCCGTTGGGTTCAAAGTGAGCATAGTATGTGTTTCCTCTTCTCTTATATATACCGTCTCTCTTGTCTTTTCTTGAATCCCACTGATTTTAACCTGGATTTTATAAACTACTGTCAAAAAGTCATCATCCCACTGACATTAACACATCATTAATTTTTCAGAAGAAGCCACATATAGTAGACACAGGGAAAGGAATTAAGGAGACTCAAGAAGAAAGCAACATAAACATATTTGTTTAGAATGTCCAGTACTTTGTACTGGACAGAGAATGTGCTTCCTTGTTTCTTTGAACTTTCTGCCTGCCTCAGCTAAAGTGCGGAATTAGGACAACATGTGAAATATTAACCTCTAAGACAGACCTCGGGGTCCAAGAGGGCAGCAAACAGCCTTCACTGCTATCTTCAAAGTAGCTGTTTAAGAATAGGGGTCATTACCAGTGATGCTGTAGCAAAGTTAGACTGTTTCTGATACTTTATGCAAATCCTTCCTTTAACTGCTTGTTTGGATTCTTATGCTTTTAGGAAGGCTCTTCTGCTCCGCAAAGACCAAACTGAGCAGACAGTAAGATTTTTACAGCCTGTTTCACTGAGGAACGAGACTATGCTAATGCATACTGAAAAGGAGTCCTTAGAAGATTTTCTTGTAAATGCTGACACTGCTGTAGGGGCCTCACTAACAGAACAAGCCCAAGTCAATGAGCTATCCACAAGTTATGCATTTACAGCGAGGAGGTATCATTTCCTTTAACCTTTGAAAATAATATGGCAGGACTCAGAGGACTTATTAAACCTTGAACCAAGATGCTTTCCCTGTTTTTGGAACCAAGTCAGACCAGAGTTAAGATTCTATCAAACAGTTAACTTTGGGTAGAGGTAGGATAGCATAGCAGCTAATAGCTCAGGCTTGTGAGTCCCACCCACCCAGGATTCATCATTTCCTTGCTCTGTGGCTTGAGGCAATTTATCTAATGTTCATTTCTTCATCGGTAAAATGAGAATATAGTTTGCTGAGCTGTTAGAAAAAAAATCAGTAAGAACTTACATAGCGACAGCTGCACCTGGCTTAGAAAGTGCTTAACAAATGGTAGCTGTATTAGTCTGTTCTCACACTGCTGTTAAAGACATACCTGAGACTGGGTTATTTATTTATTTATTTATTTATTTATTTATTTTTGAGACGGAGTCTTGCTCTGTCGCCCAGGCTGGAGTGCGGTGGTGCAATCTCAGCTCACTGCAAGCTCCACCTCCCGGGTTCACGCCATTCCCCTGCCTCAGCCTCCCAAGTAGCTGGGACTACAGGCGCCTGCCACCATGCCTGGCTAATTTTTTGTATTTTTGAGACTCGGTAATTTAGAAAGAAAAAGAGGTTTAATGGACTCACAGTTCCACGTAGCTGGGGAGGCCTCACAATCATGGTAGAAGGTGAAAGTCACGTCTTACATGGTGGCAGACAAGAAAGACAGCCAATCGAAAAGGGAAACCCCTTTTAAAACCATCAGACCTCATGAGACTTATTCACTACCAAGAGAACAGTATGGGGGAAACTGCCCCCATGATTCAATTACCTCCCACCAGGTCCCTCCCACAATACATGGGAATTATGGGAGCCACAATTCAAGATAAGATTTGGGTGGAGACAAAGTCAAACCATATCAGTAGCTACTATTAAACCAAAGCTATGTCACAGAAGCTATGTGTTGTGTAGTCTTGTGCTCTTCCCAACACTGCATTTCCACAGTAAGTGTTTAAACACTTTTAGAACAATAAGAACCTATACTCAAATGACTAATAAGTGGAAAGGTGGAATGGTGTAATTATTTATTTATTTATTCTGAGACAGAGTTTTGCTCTTGTTGCCCAGGCTGGAGTGCAGTGGTGCAATCTCAGCTCACTACAACCTCCACCTCCTGGGTTCAAGTGATTCTCCTGCCTCACCCTCCCAAATAGCTGGGATTACAGGCATCAGCCAGCCACCACACCTGGCCAATTTTTTGTATTTTTAGTAGAGACAGGGTTTCACCATGTTGTCCAGGCTGGTCTTAAACTCCTGACCTCAGGTGATCCACCTGCCTTGGCCTCTCAAAATCTTGTAATTACAGGCATGACCCACTGCATCCAGCCTAGTATTTTAACTAGTAAAGCCCAGGTGGAAAAGTGAGATGGTTTGCCAGTGTAAGAGCCACCGCCTGCCCAGCTCTGCCTTCTGAGCCTACAAAAGTTGGGTTCTGATAGGAACAGACTCTGGGAACAAAATCTACTCTAAGTTACCCAGAAATGCCTGTTCCAATGAATCCTGAGTCAAAATTCATGCCTACATCATTATCACGGACAGTTTAGAAGCTCTGCTTCACATCATCTGGGAAAATTTTACTGTGGAACTCTTAAAACATTGATATTCATGGCATTCCCAGATAAATTAGATCACAGTCTCTGGGCATAGAGACCCAGGTATCAATATATTTTAAAGATTCCTAGATCATTTCAATATACTGACCTATGTGAGGTCCGATGGTTTACTTTAACAACGCTTTGTCTGCTTAAAGAAATACCAAGTGGGTTAGACTTGAGCTGGAAGAAAACTAGAGAATAATTTGGCCATATCATTTTATTATAATGATTAGAAAACTGAAAGTAAGAAAGAGAGTTTGACATGTCTAATTGTGAAAGAGCTGGAGGGGACAAAGCTGGCACCAGGAAAGATCTAGCATGAGACTGTAATGCCTTATTCCTAGAGATCACATGTGTCTGTTTTTAGAAACCATTTTTTAAAAACAGGATGTACAAAGCCCATTACATGGAGACTGAACCAAGAATGCCTTCCATTTAGCAGATATACGAAGCAAAAGAACAAGAAGATAGCTTAGCAGGGTAATTTGAACATAGTATTTAATAGATGTTTTCTGAATCAAAATAGAAAAAGGATTTTACATGGTCTCATTATACATTGTCACTAGATTCCTTTTTGCCTAGGTAGCAGGAGTTACTTGGTCAAACTGTCTCATTAATATTGATTTGGCTGCTTTGCCTAGGTCTGAGACTTGCAGATCAAAGCATTTAAATTTATTTCGGTACATTCTCTACTATTCAGGGTTTGGCCTTTTAGTTTTAGTTTTTTTGTAATTTTTTTTTTTTTTTTTTGAGCATGATAGGAAGTCTAAGCTCTTGAATTGGCAACTTTCAATACTCTGGACTCATTATAACCCATCCTAATTTTGTACCCACCTCTACCCATTTTGTTTTTTTTTAATAACTTGTTATTAGGAATGTCTCTTATTGGGGCATAAGAAACAGTCCTCTCCTTGTGATAGTTTTCTAAGAATGATGGTTTCCAGCTTTATCCATGTCCCTACAAAGGACATGAACTCATCATTTTTTATGGCTGCATAGTATTCCGTGGTGTATGTGCCACATTTTCTTAATCCAGTCTATCATTGTTGGACATTTGACTTGGCTCCAAGTCTTTGCTATTGTGAATAGTGCCACAATAAACATACATGTGCATGTGTCTTTATAGCAGCATGATTTATAATCCTTTGGGTATATACCCAGTAATGGGATTGCTGGGTCAATGTTCTCACTCATAGGTGGGAATTGAACAATGAGAACACATGGACACAGGAAGGGGAACATCATACACCAGGGCCTGTTGAGGGGTCGGGGGAGAGGGGAGGGATAGCATTAGGAGATATACCTAATGTTAAATGAAGAGTTGATGGGTGCAGCACACCAACATGGCACATGTATACATATGTAACTAACCTGCACGTTGTGCACATGTACCCTAAAACTTAAAGTATAATAAAAAAAGAAAAAGTAAAATTTAAAAAATAAATAAAAAATAAATGCACATTTTATTATCTTAAAAAATAAAAAACAGTCCTCTCTATAAAGAATGTTTAAAAGAGTTTAAACTTTAAAGAAGCTTTATGCATCCAAATAAGGGCACATTCTTTGTTTTTTGTTTTTTGTTTTTTGAGAGAGTCTTGCTCTGTCTCCCAGGCTGGAGTGCGGTGGCATGATCTCAGATCACTGCAACCTCCACCGCCCGGGTTCAAGCGATTCTCCTGCCTCAACCTCCCAAGTAGTTGGGACTACAGGCACCCACCACTAGGCCCAGCTAATTTTTGCATTTTTAGTAGAGACAGGGTCTCACTATGTTGGCCAGGCTGGTCTCGAACTCCTGGCCTCAGGCAATTCACCTGCCTCGGCCTCCCAAAGTGCTGGGATTACAGGCGTGAGCCACCACACTCGGCCTTTAGACTGGGCAGTGCCACCCAATTCACGGCAAGTGTCTGAAAGTGTTCACAAGTTGAACAGAAGTATTAAGGTTATGATCAATTTTGCAATTGTATTTTTGCTTTGTTGTTTCAGCACAAGGGCTATTAGTTTGAACACTTAACTGCACTAGAGTTGGAAAAAATAGAAAGTGTAGTCTTCACAGTGAGAACATGTTCTGGCCTCTCGGCAAAGCTGGGTGTAAGTTAATATGCTTGTATGAACACAGACATGCAGAGACGATTGATTCTAGAATCCCTCTTTACACTTATTCAGCTTCTAAGAAAGAGAGCAGTGTCAGAATGTCCTTTTGGTCTTTTGATCACGTGGAATTTTTGTGAATATGGACATATATGAGGCTTGAAGTTGAATTAATTGGCATTAGAGAGTATACACCCATTTCAGCTTTAATGTCCCATTTCAGCCTTAATGTGGGAGAAGAAACATATTCCACCCCAGTTCTCAAGTATAACCTCCTCTGGCTTAGACTACACAGAACAGGAATCCAACTTTCTCCTTTAACTCACTTCTACAAAGGAAAGGAAGTGACATTGAAACTTCAGGGAAACTACAGAGGTTAAAAATCGCATTTCTGTCATTGCTTTACATTGCTGGCACTGAATCATTTGGGCTATGATCTGCTTTACATCAGGGACCATTTGGTACGTGAGTTTCATATATCTCAAGCGAGCTGGGTAGGACAATGTTGTGGGCACAACTTGACATGGAAAAACAATGGGGAATTACAGTCTAGTGCACAGCATGCTGCAACATAGCTTTTGCAGAGCTCTGTATTTGGAGGTTGCTAGGCACCTATGCCCCTGCATAATTCTTTCCTTATATGGTATGTCTTTCCTTATATGCTGTTCTCACTTTTGTACTTGTCCCTGGGAAGTGATGTAGGGAAGAGAGACTGGCAAGGTAATGACTACATCCTTGAGCCCAGAGTTGTGATATTAAATGTCATCTCGAACCACCTCACTAGCTGCTTCTCTTTCTACTTAGAGAAATATCAAGTCACCTATGGAAGAAGCCATGAGTGATTCCCATTACTTCTGAGGAAAAGCTATTATGAAACCATTGTTCTGGGGAAAAGGATAATATGGCTTTATTATGGGGTTGGAGGAGTTTGGCAAAGGCTACTCTTTCCCATATACTTTAGGCTTTAGAGCTCAAAAGTATCTGGGAAGCTGGTGAACAAGTCTACAGAGTAAGCTGAGGCACTTCTGGGAAATGGTCAATGGGCTGAAGTGGTCTGACACAGTGGGGAGGGCCCAAGGGAAGAATTCCCATAACAGGAAGGTGGGTAGTCTTAACTAAAGACCTGGCACAAGCATTAGGTGTCCAATCTGACCCAGCCAAGCAGACTCGGGCAGCATGGGCATGCCTTGGTGCAGTGGCTGGTGGGTGGCATGCATTATCACACTGAAAGAGCCGTGTGACCAGAGGGCCTGTAGGCACATGGCGGAACTCTACTGAGCACTTCCCATACATGGAGACACTACTGCAGGACCAGAGATGGCCAAACCTGCCCCGGTCACCAGAGCACTTTCTTCAGTGGCTAAAACCCACCAGGTTTTGGTGGTAGCCCAGTCACTTGCACTAGGTGACTGTGATGAGGCTGAAGACATCACACCATGGTGACAACAGCAGGAAGGGACCCTCATAGGAGACCCCAAGACGAGGAGGGCTTCGTATTTCTAGTTTTGAAGTGATATTAATCAGAACATATACCAAGAAAGCACTTTTGGAAGAAGACTTTAGAAAGCTAAAGTGTTCATAGGCAACTGGAATGGGTCAATAGAATAAACTCATTTTAAAATTTGAATTTAGAAGAACTTTATTTTGTATCATTAGATGGTAAAGTAGGATATTATATTTCATTCTGCTTCCCTCCCACCCTAAATCCAAGGGCATACAATATTCTAAAGAACGAACAACTTACATGAAAAATATTAGAGTTTTAATGTTAAAAAAAAATACTACTGACATAGAAATCTCTAGAATTTTTCTATTGCAGTGTCTTTGGGGCAGTGACTTGAAGAGAAGCACTCTGGAACTGATACAAAACACAGTAAATGCATGAGTTTTACTTTAAATTTGGCATCTAAATATACAATGTATTATGCTTGATCCTGGCAGGAAAAGGTAGTCAAAAAGTTAAGACTCAGAGGCAACGCACTCACACCATTCATAGCTTTTACTACAATCCTCCCTCATCATATACTTACCCAAACTGACCCAGGCAAATGTTTTACTGTTTTCATGTCTGTCCTTTCTAAGCTAGGTTAGATATTTCTACCAAAAATAACTCCTCTTCCTATTTCCATGCTAGGTTTTTTGTTTGTTTGTTCTGTTTGTGATGGAGTCTCGCTCTGTTGCCCACGCTGGAGTGCAGTGGCGCGATCTCAGCTCACTGCAACCTCCGCCTCCCAGGTTCAAGCGATTTTCCTGCCTCAGCCTCCTGAGAAGTCAGGACTACAGGTGCTTGCCACCACGCCTGGCTAATTTTTGTATTTTTAGTAGAGACAGGGTTTCACCATTTTGGACAGGCTGGTCTCAAACTCCTGCCTCAGCCTCCCAAAGTGCTGGGATTACAGGCGTGAGCCACCATGCCCGGCCCACCATGCTAGTTTTAAAATGAATAACACAAATAATCTTGGCAGTTTGTTCCTAGAATATACAACATTAGGTTGTGCATTCTCATCCCCGTATGAAATAATCCTGAATATGTGCAGCATACCTCACTTGTGGACTTCAGGATATAATCATTTCTTCATCCACATCCCTCTGTTACTTCACCTATGATGCATATGCATATAAATCCTAATTGTTAAATACTTACCACTTTCTATTCAAGTGCCATGACAGTAGTCAGCTTGAAAGTCTATGCGGATGTTAGAAGAGTTTTTAAAAAGCATGTTATTTAGAAGCATCTGTGCTATAAACATTAAGCTATAAATGAAGGGCCACATACACTAGTAGAATTATTTTATGACATATACCACACCAGGGCACTTTAAAACAAGCAGGTAATCTTAAACTTCTCCTCTTCCAAAAACCAGTGCAAGAAATACTGCCTGATATTTGGTTTCTTCTTTAATAGCCTGGCTAAATTATATAAAATCCCAATGTGGTTTCCCTTTCCAGGCAAAGCCCCACATTTATATAATCCTCAAAGCCATTGCTTGAGTGTTGCTGTACCCTTTCCTGTAACTCATGTTTCAAGGACACACTGTTTAAAGAGTTTGAAGGAAGAAGAATCCAGCTGCCTTGTAAATCAGCACAGAGCAAACTAGGATGTACATAGTGATTGTATACAGACAGGTGGAAAGTATTTTTTGTTGCATTTCTGTATAGAGAGCAAAACCATGAAAACACTTCTTATAGTTATGCAGACTCAAAACAAGATCAGTTTAACTAATCTAATTCGAATATGTTGTTTCTAGGTTCTAGGTGGCATGTCCTTTGTTTTGATGTTCAACCTACCCATAGAGTTGGCATTAACCTTCCATGAGAGACTTGCCATTGGGTCACATTTCCACATCTGACACGATCTATTCGAGTTGGGGAAGACATCCACAACCAACAGGCAGTTAGGCTTCATCCCCAGGAATATTGGTGGCCTTGCTAATCCCAGTGGCTATGAATAGCTATGTTTGTTTTGATCTGAAACTGCTTACTATTTACTGTTATCTGGTGTGCTCAAAATATTATCATTTAAAAAATGGTTCTTCATGATTTAGTTAATTTCCTTTAGACAAGAAGTGGTTGCTTTCAAATTAGATGAAGGAAAAAGGAGTCATTTAAAAACAAAAAGTGACTTGGTATTTATTTGTCAAATTTCAGGTTTGCAGAGAACCAGCAGCCTGACAACCAGCCATCTCTCCTCTTGATACCAGTGTTCAAGCAGGCTGAAGGTCAGAATCTTGGCAGTTTGTTTCCTAGCATATACAACATCAGACTGTGCTTCCTAAAAGACCAGGAGAGCTCTTCTACAAGTAAGAATATATTTCTCATTTGCTTATTTCTTGGTTACTGGACAAATTAAATAGGTTAATGGATAAGAAACCCCCCTGGGTAATTTTTGGTTTTTGTATACAAGGGAGAGAGGTGCATCTGTCAAATTGGTGTCTTGCTTTTTGTGATCATATAATAATACCACATGAGTCGAATTCCAGATCCAAAAGAAGGCCTCCCAATAGTTAGCCTACCTGCTTGAAATTGTGCTTATGATTATTAAAAAAAAAAAACTCTAAAAAGCTGCTGCAGATTGAGTACAAGATGAACAAAATTGGCAGAAATGCACAAGTATTCTTGAGTTAAAGTTCACATCTGTCATTATTCTCTCATCTGTTGGGAAACAGTATTGGAACAAATATGTTTTGTGGGAATAAATAAATGCACTTTTAAACTGAGGGATGTAAAAGTTCCAAATGACAGTATTCTAGTTTATACTGAATTAAACAGATTAGTTGTTGCACAATTGGAGCAATTACATTGAACAACAAAGTGTTCTAATGTATTGAAATATCTGTGTATAGTTCAGTAACTGCAGAAATAGATGAGCATAGAAAGGTTCACTTATTAATACAACAAAATACCTATGACTTAATACCAGAATTTTGCTTATAAAGTCTGTAAGTGAGACAGGTTTTGTTTCATGAATTCTTTATATAAATCCAAGCTTACATACCTAAAATCACACCTGTTAGGATCATGTAAGTAATCACCATTGACTGGTCTACCCTTTCACAAACATGGCTAGACATCTATCTTTGGGATCAGGAAGCACACTCAGCAAGTTTGGAAGCATAATTCAAGGAACCTTGTGTCTAGTAGAGATTTCAGAAAAGAACCACCTCTTGGTGACCCCAACCATTAAACATTGTTCCTAATCCAGAGAACACCTCAGGAATTCAATTTCTGTACCATTTTTCACAAGTCATTTAGATGACCTCTACAGATAAGATTAAAGTGAATGATAGTGTTTTGGAGAACTAAGACTTCTTAGGAATGAATATATATTAAATAGCTCACACATCTTCTTTCTTGGTTGTAATACTCCAAGAATACAAGGACAGATCTCAAGTTTCACCTTAATCTGTATAGATTTCAGAAAGTTTATTCTAGGATTTATAGCGGGACTTTGAAGATTTTCTAATATGTATACTCCACTGGATTGTTTTCTTTAGTCATCTATTTTAGTCCACCTCTAATTAATCCAGGGTGGGGAAGGGGAAAAAATAAACTTTGTATGAGTTGCATAAAAACAAGATATCCTAGAAAAGCTACCTGGTTATGTCATCAGGCAACAGTTTCAAAAGCTCAAGTCTTGACTACTCCATTTACATTTTTTAAGATAAGCTCTTGAGATGGTATTAACCATTTTGGTATTAACAAATTTTGAGGATCGTAGAAAAATCTAGTTTTCTTTCCCAAAGGCAACATCATATTCTTCTTACTTTTGATCTGGACATAATCTGTAAGATTGAAGTAATTAGTATCTTAACTTTATATTAATATGAGATAATAGCCCATGCAAGATGTTGTTTCTTATAAACCTTATGCTACTGGCCTGATAAACAACTCTGTTGGGATATTTTAAAAGGCAATGCATTAGTTAAACAAATCATCAAATCATAGGGTACCAAATACACTGCTACTTCCCTAAGGGCTGAACTTATTTGACATGAAAAATTTATATACTAGGACAATTTAGTTTTTCTGGTTTTCTAAGCTATAAAGACTCATTTATTAGATCTATGTGTGTATCTTTTAATATGTGTTTTTCAAAATCATCTCCAGCTGTAGATAATTTTACAGTGTATCTAGTACTGGCCAGCTCTTTACTCCTTCCACATTAAATGAGTTTGGTTTATGTTAATGGTGAGATTACTGTATCGTCTAACTATCCTGCTTAAAAAAAAAAAAAAAACCTATGAATTGTATTGTTTTCTAGTTTGCAGAGTATTGGCTAGAAATTGTATTGAGTATTTTTCCTTTTCACTAAAATTTATCATTTACATACCTGCCTAGCCCTCAGTGTCACACATATCATCACATTAATGGTCCAGGTTTGACTTTAGGGCAAAAGGTTGGTTAAAAAATCTGACTTACCACTGGGAGACTTTCCCAGAGCAAGCAGATGGGATGAGGGTTCTTCTTTCTCCAGGCCTGTTGAATGCACACCAGTCTTTAAGATAACTAATCATGGGGGTACCACTCTGGTTTATAGTTCTAGCATGAAGTGAACTAATAGGAATGGTTCTTTATCAAATGACACTTAGCTGAGTGTCAGCTGAGACCTCTTGGCCCTTTATGAAATACTCATATTTATATTGAACTAAAAAAAGGTTTCTGGTTAGTCTACCCGGGAATGTCAACATCAATGAGTCATAATAAAGGAAGTTTCCTTGGTTCATAAAAAATGTAATACTTAAGCAAGATGTTTCATTAGCTTTTATTTTCTTTCAGAGCAGTCTCTTCTGTTCTCTGAACCACTAATGACCTGTTGCAAAACTCTGTACCTATTAGCAATTGCCATTTTAATACTTAAGGGAAATGTGGGATGGACACAAGTGATTAGATAGAGGCTCCATTTGTAGCCTCTCTGTATGCTTCTTACTATGGTCATTAAATAAAAGTAACTTGATTTGGTCCTTGAAGCCTTAGAAGATCCACTCCATGGTAGCATATGCTTTTTCTAGTCCTCCTACATAGGCATTTTTAGCATCAGAGAATGCAATTCGATCATTTGTTTCCTTAGCTGAACTCTATAGCCCTGTGCAAAGACAAGTCTTCTTTGAAAGCCACTATTAAGTTCCTAATCCAATCTTTATTAAAAAGACTCAATATTGCAGACAAGGAAGTTAAGACAAATCCTCCAAAAGTAAGGACCAAGCCCTTCCATTCTCCACAGAAGCCTTTTAGTAAAGCAAAATGTGAAATTAGAAAAACATTTACAGTTGCAATGTTTCTTTAACTAGCAATGTGTTCCTTAATTAACATACTACAGAAGCATATAAACGATTAATTCCACCAAGGAAAACAGTGAGAGAAACAACACTACCAAGTTTGCATAGTCCCTCCAAAATAAGCAAAGTTCTACTTTTAGAGTTAATTATCAGAGGTGACATGTGAATAAAGTTCCCTTCTCCGAGTCTGTCATTTGCTCTCGGAGCTGAGGTGGTTTCCTACCCTAAATGCTATTTTATATTTGCACCTGGGTCCAAAACATTCCCTTAAGGGGGAAAAAACAAATGTCTTTTGACTCTTAAGAGTATGTCATTTCGCTTATATTATGCATGGCCAGAGAGATGACGCAAATGGTAGGCCACTAGCTACCCTAGATTTTGCTGTGAAACCATGATTATGACAAAACTTGAA
Organism: Pongo abelii; assembly: GCF_028885655.2. Lineage (NCBI taxonomy): Eukaryota > Metazoa > Chordata > Mammalia > Primates > Hominidae > Pongo > Pongo abelii. Next base: position 39,663,411 of record NC_071989.2, read on the forward strand.
AAGCCTGCAGACACTGACAGCCTTTTTTGTTGTTGTTGTTGTTTAGAGCACATGGGGGTCTGGTGATTGATCCCAACTCAAAGCCATTACAATTTAGAGACTGGAAACCAAGTTTGCCCCTGAATTTCAGTGATCCTTACCAGCAAGTTAATTCATGTAATCAAACCTGCATCCCTACTAAGTGCCAGGCATTCTTCTAGAGCTTGGGATATACCAGTGAGCAAAATAAAGATTTGTTCCCTTATAGGGTCTAACAGGGAGCAAAACGTAAGTGGAGTACAGACTTTCAGAGATGAAAAATGCTCTCGGGAAAAAGGAGAGTAGAGGAAAGTAGATCTGGGAATCCAGGACTGAGAATGTCCCAGACATCTTCCTTAGAAACACAGAATATTAGATTTTTAAAAGTTAAATTTACCGAATGTTTATTATATACCAGATGTGATGCTAAGACATTTTCATTTAATCCTGGACAGTATCATCCCTATTTGACAGGAGAGGAGGCTGAAGCACAGGAGTGAAGCAACAACCTGCAAGTCACACCAGCCTAATACATATGCTTTAATGTCTTTGCTTTACAACAAAAGAGATAATTAATTTCAAAGACTGGGGCAACGTGCATAGCCAGAAAGTACTTTCAGGAAAGAGGAACTAATAGCAAGGTGTAAAAGATATTCATGTCTGCTTGGCTATAATATACGGCCTGTGCTAGGTTATACCAGGGAAAGGTTAAAAGTTGGGTCAAACTGGATTAGGGTGGGCGATAGCACTCTGTTTTGTCTAGATGGGACTGGGAGGACTTTCCGGTTTTGAGTGATGGTGTGGAGGTTGGGGTGGTGACAAATCCGAGTACAGGGACACAGCATCAAAGAGTCAGAGAGCTCTGCAGTATGACAGTTGCACAGACTTGCCCTTTGGAGTGATTCAACATTGCCGGTTTCTTTCAAATATTTGGATAATCTTCTGGAAACAAAGGCTTTTAATTGAAAGGTTAAGGACTAACAATCTCAAACATTAGAGTCAAGGTTATCCCATCTTGCCAAGCTCTGATGCTTAGTGACCCTCAAACTTCAAATAAATATAATGTCTTAAAGGTGGCTTTTTAAAAGGTCAAAGGCCATTATGTCTTACACCCTACATTCTAAGATCGATTTCATCATACAAAAGGGCTCCCCTAATGTCTGCTTTATAGAAATGTATATGAAGTGAAATGATATTTTGAAATGTGAGCTCCCTAAAAACAAAAAAAGAGCATCTTTTGTAAATGGCAGCTATTTACTAAGATAGTCATGCATTTATAGCCTCTTGTATGAAGCAGAATGTATTAATATGATTTTTCCCAATTTATATATGTTTTTTCATAAAACTGTTGAAAGTCTGGAAAGACCAGTGCCAAGAAAATGCTCGTTAAGAAGGGCAGTAGGAAAGGTAAAGACAGATTTCTGCTTCTTATACATTTAGAATAAGTGACATTGGGGCGATGTGCTTTTCTGTATTTTAAAAATTAAATTCCTTAAAGATGTGCTAATTTGGTAGACAGCAAAGTTTAAAATGTAGGCATAAGTCTATAGTCTAACTTGGGCTAAAGACAGAATCATGAAGATGCTCTAGGATTCAGTCACTTTCAATTAAACTCAAAAGTGAAGGGAAACCACACATAGAACATGAGTATATCTGAAATCACATAGAATACTGCCCACAGTCAGCTGTCAATAGTTTCATCTTAGGCATCATTAAATGATACCTAGGCAGAGTTGTTGGGGAAAGCTCCTGACATATTAAAAATTCAACAGTAAGTTTTCAGTCAAATGATAAGTAGAAGTCAAAAAACTCTTATGCTAGGATTTTGAAAGTTGGTCAGTGGATGGCCTATAGTTGGTTTCCAGCCTGGGGTTCTTGGAAATGCTGGGGTCTGTGCAGACAGTAATGAGTTTGTGACCTAATTTTAGCATCTTAAAGAGCCTAATGGATATCTTAATTCACAATACAGCTGCACAGGGAAATAAGAAACAAAACAAAACAAGTTTCTTTGATTTGGGCGGAAATTGTGTTAAGTCAAAACAATAGCCTTAATTATCCAGTGCTAAGCCAAAGGTCTCATCTACTTTCTCAAATTTTATTAGTAATTTTATAAACAATTTGGTGGACACTTTTAAAAGGAGAAACAGAAGGAGAATAAGAAGTTGTCTGTGGATAAAATATCAGGCTGAAATCTATTCACCACAATTCTTATTAGCCAGGTGATTACATCCATCAGGTCAGACAGATATATGAGCAACGATGAATATTCCATTGGTAGAAGTTAAACTAGCAACTTGGAAAGACCACACCATCTGGAGAATTTCAGTAACAGCTTGTCTGCCTTCCTCAGGCCCTGAGCAGATATAAACTAGAAGAACATATGGATATTGCTCATTATAAATAACCTTAAAGTTAAAAAAAAAAGGGGGGGGGTCAGAACTGTTTTACTTATACCAACAGATGATAAGGCAAGCTAAAGTTTTCCATTTTGCTCACTCTGTAATAAATTGCAATTGATGTTGCAAATGAAAGTGGCTTGAGTTACTCACTCACGTGGCCATCTGGTTATTGTTTATTAAACACCTACTATATGCCAAGCACTGCATTATCCTATGTATAGAGTGACAAAATAGACATGGTCTCTACTCTCAAGGGGCTTAGAGGATAGGTAGGGGAGAAAGAACAAGCAGGTCACAGTTATAACTGATGCTATGTGTTTTGGAGGAATTGTTTCTGATTAGGGTAGAAAGCTTCATTGCTGTTAATAATACTTCATAAAAGGAAGAAAAAGTAGTACTACATCAAGGAATTATATATAAATTGCTGTATTGATATCAATTATGGAAAGATGCAAATGTTGTCTGAAGGGTTAATAACCCTCTTCAACAGTTTTTAAATTATGACACAAATTGAGGGGATATTTACATTTAATATTTGTGAGTCTCCTATAACCACATTACAATCTGAAGGACCATCTGTATGGCAGTACCAGAAGGAAGCAATTCTGTTATACCTGAGGGTATTGAAGAATTTCAGTGATGTTTCCTTCAGAATTATCATAAAATCCAAAGTTCTGAATCACCACTATCTTCATAAACACCAGAAGGAAACACTATGCTCATTTGGCATTCAGTCTGGCATTCACTTAAGAAGTACAAGCAATTCAGGGAACTTCTGTATTCTAGAACCAGACATGTTCTGTGGCACTTTTAATTACCAGATTTTCTAAGAATACAACGTGTCAGTTTCAGATCAGGCTAAACATTGAATCTCAGATTTCAGTGAAACGATCTTATGAAAATGTAACCAAGGGTCCCTACAGCTGGCTTTAATTATTTAAAGAGCACTACCAAGTCACAAGAGCATTATCAACGGGCTACCAGGCAGCACTTGGTCAATGTCAGTCTTCAAGAAAATGGACTTCATGATCAATACAATTAGTGAGCCTTCCACAAATGCTGGCTGCATGAAGTATAAGAGTCCAGATCCTAACACAGAACATGGTTGTGCCCACTGTTTCTATGAAAGAGTTCTTGTGCAGAAAACTGAACATTTGCATCACTATACACTAAGTGGGAACAGCATTACAGAATGTACTTCGTATGCAGATATACCTAAAAGATCCACAACAGTACTGTCTGCAGCTTAGAATGAAGCTAAGATTTTATCCTAAACTGTTCATGTTTAATGAATGAGTCAAACCTTTGAAAGTCTACTTTTCATAATTACCCTTTATTTTCATACCTCTCCTCCCTCCCCATCATATTTTTTTTTTTTACTTAGTTCCAGCATTTCTCCCCAACCTTGCCTCACCGCCACCCTGAGTTCCTCCTCCCTAAAAAGCTATACCACATTGTATCATACATGTCCCTCATGATTAGTGGACTTATATTATGGTGTTTGTTGATCTTTTCTACACACATAGCATAGGTACTCCTTAATATATTTAAAACACTTGAAGTGAAAAACAAACAAACAAACAACTCTTTATGGGATGAGCTCTTTCTTCCATTTTCTCCAAAGGGCTTCAGTGAGACTCTAAGGTGTAAGAGACTCTGGTTGTAACTGATCTCCCTGTATGGCTAAATTTTTGTAGGAGTGTTTACTGGCCTCCTAGCTTTCCTGATTTTGAATTAATCAGGTATCGGTGTTCAATTCCTCCATTCACATTCAAGCTGAGATTCAAAGCCCTTCTAATCAGGCTGCGGACTATACATATACACGGCCACCTGCTCTCCGAAGAGGTCGTTGTCTTCTGTTTCCCCTAAACAGACACATAGACACACCAGACCTTCTTATGTGGTCTGCTAGCCTGTAATATGTACTACCTTCACCTTCTTGAATATCGTGAAAACCTTCATTCCAAGGCCACTCAAGATGTGTGGTCTCAGGGAAGTCTTTACTGGCCTCTTACCAGCCATTTCCCCACATTTGCCATGACCTATCATTGCCCTCTGATTCATGTAGAGCTCTTCCCTCAATTCAATAAAGCTTTTGGGATCCGAAAATTATTTGCCCTACTTTTCTAGGCTCGACACAGTCTGTTAATGAGCAGTGCGCTTAAAACATTAAGGGTAATAAATATTTCTTTTTGCACTTTAATCTTAGGTTAAGCAACCCTTTTCTCTACTTTGATGATTTTTAAAGAAATATAGGCTTTTCTTCAACTACTAAGCAATCTCCACTCAAACACATTCCGCCAATAGAGCCAGGTTAAATTATCCTAATCAGCATTTGGTTTTCCTGCTTTAATGATGGATCTGCTTGGCAAATACCGCATGTTCTCATTTGTAAGTGGGAGTTGAACATTGAGAATGCATCAACACAGGGAGGGGAACATCACACACCGGCACCTGGTTGGGGGGTAAGGGGAGGGATAGCATTAGGAGAAATACCTAATGTAGGTGACGGGTTGATGGGTGCAGCAAACCACCATGGCAGGTGTATACCTATGTGACAAAACTGCACATTCTGCACATGTACCCCAGAATCTAAAGTATAAAAATAAAAAAAAAGATCAAAATTCTTATCCTGACATCCATGGCTCAGTATAATTCATCCCTACTTTTCAAACTCAGACACTTCTCAGCCCTATGCCACCTGTACTGTTTCTTGGCCAAACTGGCCAATCAGAGTTCTTTAGGCATACCCTAAGTTCATCCAACTGCATGATTTGCATATGCACTGCTGCCTAAAATGCATTTTCTTTTCTTACCTTTGCTTATTTGACTTCCATTGTTCCTTTAAAAGCCAAATCCATTAACACCAATGGTCTTTTTCTCCCTCTGGACCCACACAACACTCTGTACCACTTAACTACAATAAAAGCATATGTTAGTTGAGTAGTTACTATTTTCTCTACCTATCTTATAGGCAGCTCTTGTCATCTATGTGTCCCTCTAAGGTAAATATTTGTATCCAACTTTCAATTACTATCAACTTTTAGTCATTGGGAACTTCAGACCGGTTAGACAAATCAGAAATCACAAAGAACAGGTTTTCAGGCAGTTAAGCAAGCATTTCTGCATCAAGCTATCCTTTAGAAGACAGCGTGGACATTAAATATATCTATCATTTCAATTCTAGTACATGTATGCTTTCTGAAAAGCCTCAGCTATAGTTGAACCCTAGCCCAGGCAGAAATCAATATTGACCCTCCTTACTAGCAACCAACTATTGATGGAAAAGCCTTTTCTATCAGCTACATACTTGTTTTCTACTTCAAAAATGAATTGCATTTAAGTCATTTAATTTTAGAGGTAAAGGGGGCAGGGAGCAACACAAAACAAAATCAAGTAACAACAAAACCCAATGCTGATATAACTAAAGCACAGCTGACACTTCCCTTTAAAGGATGGATATTTGAGCACCTACTATGTGTAGCCACTGCAACTTCTGTTCTTCTGACTCAGAGGGCAATTGTATGTTTCCCTAGTAGATTCACATTTCGTCCCAAAGCCAAACTGGTATAGCATTCTTCATATGATTATGTCACCCTTCTGACATATGTTCGAACACATTTGGTTTATTTCTGTTGCAATAAATGGTAACAAAAAGCACGTTAGCATCTGTATTACATATTACAGAAAACTAGACCAGGTCTTGGCCCCCTAATAGGACACTTAAAATATAAAAAAATAAGTGAGATCATTTGGATGCAATATTTAGAACCAAGAGGGCAGCTGTGTTCAATATGGACAGTTAGGGATGAAGTTATTCACTTTCCAGTTCTTTGGGTATGGATTAACTATAGACCTTAAGAGGACTTAACTGCCCTGCTCAGATGAGGTTTAAGTGGTACCTTAAAGTTAGTATTTGTGTGCCTCTACTGATTTATGAAGCATTGCTGCATTCTTCTCCTTGATTATTCACATTTAATAGTTTAAAGATATATAGGAAAGACAGTCTTCTAATTTTCAGCCTGAATGTGTGCATCTCTAGAATTTAGCTTGCCTGATACTCAAAAACAATGAAAACAAGACCATTTAAAAAATATCAGCTTAGTTATTGCATTGAGAATTGCATTTCTAGGACAGGTACATTTCAGAAGCAGCCGCAGGAGTTCTGAGGAGTTTTTAATTTTAAAATCGAGGCAACTCATTTTCCTGATGGAGAAATGAAGCTCAGGGCTTATATAGCTTGTCTTACATGGCAAAGCTAGGCTGTGGGCACAGTCATTTGCAGCTTAGAACCCAAGTTCTTAACCATGAATCTATGTTGGCTTTTCAAAACCAGAGTTCCAATTATATACTTGTACATCACACCCTTGTATTTTTCAGTTTGAGATGTGATCTCTGTTTAACATCAGGCATTGCTAGGACTGTTTTTGCAAGGCAAGTGAGACAACTAAGGGCCAGAGACATTGAATAGCATGCCCGAGAAATGGTAGCACTGCCATTCACATGTAAATCTGTTTAACTCTCTATCCTATGTCCTTTGCCACACATGAGGAAAACTTTTGTTTTGATTTCTGCTCACTGGGAGATTTTCCATTGCTAACCTAGCATCAGACTTCACATAGTAGGTAATTGCTAAGTATTCAGATAAACGCCAAGGTGCAAATCATAAAGATTCATAATTGAATCCTGGCTCTACCACTTAATGATAACACCTTGGGCAAGATACTCATCATATTGGAGCCAATAAATAGAGATATCTTTTCTATTTCAGGTTACTTAAAGTGAAAGTCGAATGGGAGAAAGGAGCAGTGCTTCATTAGCCATTAAACTTTACAAAAACTAAATGAAGTAGATTCATTTATGGAGAGGCCTTCATCTGTACTTCTAGACATGGAATAAAAACAAAATAAAAAGTTTTATAGGTTAGAGAAAACCATCTGGTTCAAGGGTAATGATCTAGTTTACTGGAATCTTTTTTAAAAGAAGTAACTGGGACAGTTTCCTAATAAATGGAGATTAATTATACTCTTTAAAAACCCCAGCAGAGGGGAAAGGATTTGGAAGTGAGGTGATAATATCAAACCAAAAGTATATTGGATTTCCTAGGATCAAGAAAGCCATACTTGGTATATGGGAAAAATATCCAAAGCCCATGCTTTTCAATCTTTCTGCATCCTAAGATTCAGTTAAACTGCACTGTGTTTAAAGGCTTTTGCTTTATTATCTCCATGACTGAAGGAATTCAAATATTTTGCTATGATTTCCACTGAGCAAGTGAATCCTAAAACCACTGAATTATGAAAGTTACTCTTAAATCACATGGTGGAGAGCCCATCCAGCTGGGCCCTACTGCCAGAATTTGCAGTTCTGACAGGTCCCCAGCTGATGTTGATGCTGCTGGTTTGGGAATCAACTCTGAGAACTATTGTCTTAGATGAGTTCCCTCAAGCTGTGAAATACACATCAAGCTAAATGTCCAATTTTGAAAGACTGAATTAATTTGTCAAATGCAAACCTGTGTATGGCAGCTCATCTTTCACATAAAGATCAAAGTCTTTTTGGGAGTAACATTTTGCATCATATTGCTAGGTAGCAATAGGGTAGTTTTTTACCAAGAGACAACATTAAAACATATTTCCCTCATCCAAATTTCTTCTAGGTTGAATGGTGCTTCAAATCCAGCATTCTAGGATTGTTACTTCCTATTTACCTGCTCCCTTTACTCTATGGTTACCTGAAAATCTAAGTGACAGCCCTCATACATTCTGTTTACCTTCAGCGTAACACTCACTCAGCCTGCCCCATTCACTTAGAATTTTTACCAGTTGAACTTAGTTAAAAATCACTTGCCCCTAGCTAGCTGGTACAAATGTAGTAGGGAAAACTTGCCAGGCTGCTTCTATATTGAGGTAGTAACTTTTAGGTTCCAGAAATTTCATAAGCTTTTATGTTTTGCTATCTAGATGATGCAAGAACTAGGAAGGTTAGAAAATTAAGTATTGGGATTAAAATAAGTTTGGAGGGGGTGATATAAGTAGAGAGGAGATTCTACTTCACTTAGTAACTTCCATTTTTAGACCAGGAAGCAATTTGTTCAGATTCTACTTGCCCTAGAGAGGCAGGCTTCCTTCCAGGGTAGAAGGATGCGGGAAGGGGAGTAACCATGGCAACCTGCCCAGCTATGTGGGCAAGGATAGTATGGGGCCTGCACACTCTCGGAAGAATTTTTATTTCTAGCCTAGTCATTCAGTTTAGTCCGGGTGGTCCCTCCCTTCCCACTTCCTTCTGTAACAATGCTGACTTCAGGGGGAAGGATTGCTCCTTCTCTGTCAGGAGTCTGAGAGGGTATGGGGAGGGCTTAACTGAGACCAGCGAGGTCAGCCTGACCAAACCAAAGTGCAGGCTTCCAGGACGAGAACAGAGAGTAACTCCCTGTCTGTTCTAGCATGAGCACAAGCAAACACACTGGCTTTATTAAAATCAAGTGCTTGAATAATTAACCTTTTTCAAGTAGGTGAGGGGTATTCAATTTTCATGAAGAAATTTTCCATTTGCTTTCAGTTTTCACAAAGACACTTAATTCAGTTGTTCAGGGGGGACAATAACAAACAAACAAAACCTTCAAAATCAGATGGGAAAAAGTATTCCAAGTATATTAGATTAGCTGTCTTCCCAGCAATCCTGGGGTAGGTACTATTATTCTCCCCAGATAAGCAAGCTGAAGTACAGAGAGGTTATGGAATGTGCCCAAGGCCGTGTAACCTGCAACCCTGTAGCTAGGATTTGAACCCAGGAAATGGTACTTCAGAAGGTAGTCCTCAACTACTATCCAATTGTGCCCTGTTGGAGGCAGCCAGTGTTGAATGTTAGCCCTCTGTGTCCATACCAGGCAACATTTGTTCCCCTAATCAGGAATTTGCTTGTTTTCTGTCTTTAAGTAAAGACTGAAGAGTCTGCTTTCCTTCTGATTTCCACCAGTTAATCCAGTCAGGATATGTTGATATTATGAGTTGGGTCTCCTTTAAAGACACATATCTGATGTTAAATCTGATTCATCTGGCCAGGTGTGGTGGGTTCATGCCTGTAATTCCAGCACTTTGGGAGGCCGAGGTGGGTGGATCACTTGAGGTCAGGAGTTCGAGACCAGCCTGGCCAACATGGTGAAACCCCGTCTCTACTACTACTACAAAAAAAAAAAAAAAAAAAATTAGCCGGGTGTGGTGGCGGGTACCTCTAATCCCAACTACTCAGGAGGCTGAGGTCACAGAATCTCTTGAACCCAGGAGGCGGAGGCTGCAGTGGGTCAAGATCATGCCAGTGTACTCCAGCACGGACAACAGAGGGAGACTCCGTCTCCAACAAAACAAAACAAAACAAAAATCTGTTTCATCTAAATATGATTTTGGCCAACCTTTGAAGTGGCACAGCTTCAACTTTGGAATTACATAGCAGTGCCAGGGAGAATTTTAAAATACCACAGCCTGTTACTCAGGTGTTTCATATTGCCAATCTGGTTCCCATTCTGGTTCTGTCTAAAGGGTAAAAAACCTTGTGTTTGGTTAGTTACCTAAACCTTCCTGGCCAGTAAGCTTTCGAATCTTTCCAGCTGGGGAGGTATGTTCTGATGGGCATTAGGACAACTTCAAACCCCAGGAGGGCTCACTCTCAGCAGCTTTCCCAAGCATTTCAGCATCTCGGCTCTGTCTTTAAGAAGAGCAGTAATTAAATCCTCAGGTCAAGAGAATGAGGAAGAGAAACACGCAGAGCCTTCAAAATTATCCAGATGAAATATCAGTGGTAGCATATGAGGGTAGAGTTAGAAATGAAGCAGCATAAGAGCCCATGTGACAGTAAAGCCTCCTGCTTGGCCAGGAGCACTCAGCAAGGAAGATATCTTCCTGCTCCCTTAACCTTCAGGTAATCGAGGCCTGGTTGAGCAGGCCAGTAAATATCATCCCCAAACAGCTGGTCAGCAGCTGCCAGAGGTCCGTGTACTACCGTCATGCCAACAAGTGCCTTAAAAGCAGTACCCTTCAACCCAAACAAGGCGAGTGAAATCCATTCAACCTTTGGAGAAAGACAACAAATAGGCCTAATGCACAGGAATTTGGACTTTCAGTTTAATCTGAAACTATAAAAGTCTTTAGCAGAAATGCAAACTCTGGATTTTGCCCTTCACAAATTAGACAAGGTTTTTAACAAGTGCTTTCTTCCCTCACTTACAACCTCAGGTAAAGATCAACCATCAAGATCAAAGATCCCTAGAATGGCAAATACATACGTGTATGGGCTCAAAGTTGGAAGACATTCCTCTACCATCTACTTATTCTGGTTATACATTAAAGCACAGGAGGGCATAGCTGAAAAATAACTGGTTTCTAGGTCAGTCATTTGGATAAGAAGGGATCCTTCGAGCTGGGAGTGGGAAAAGAAAGGGGAAGTTATTCACCAACAACAGGAAAAAGAATTTAGTTGGCCTTAGGAGGAAACTGATTAAGGATTTGGAAGAAGTGGTCTGTCCCAGAAATCCACATTGGCAAAGACCACCAGGTCTTCTTCATGCTTTCTCTAGAAGACTTTCCCATTGTACTCTCCTTGTTGTCTTAAGTGTGGCATTATTTCCACAAGTCCAGCACTCCACCAAAAAGGTCCTTTTCCAAAGATTTCAAAGGGCTCAAGCCTCGAATACTCCCGAATTCTCAAGGTAATAAACTTTCTTACAGTGTCACTGAGGGCCATCTCCCTTCCAAGAGAGAAGACACAGAACCTGGAGTGGGCGGGGCACCTGGCTCAGAGAAAAGCAGCCTCCCAAAGTCTGCCTGCTGGGGTAAGAAGCATGGTGACGAGCCATTTGGTAGCTGCAAGCTCCCTCCTCCCCAGCTAGTTCTTCCCTCCCCAACAGCCAGTAGGTGCTTTTGTGTGAGAAGCCAACCTCAAGATTGTAAGGACAATCAAGTATACATCTCATCAAAGCCATCCCAAGAGGCTTATCAGACATCTCAAAGGCATTTTTTGTAGATGCCTTCTTTCCACTCCCATTACTTCTGTTTGCGTTAGTTATATCTTACCTCCTTCTCCCCCATGCCCCTGCTTTGCCTCACTAAGGCCAGAAATTTTTTCATTAAGTCACTTTACAGAGCAATAGCAACATTTACTATTCGTGAAGTCGCCCCTCCATAATTTTTAAGTCTTTCCATGTGTCTGGAAGCTTGTTTCTGCTCTTCTCGGTTTACAGAGTGGCTCTCTTCCTTCCAAACAAAAACTAAAAAGAAAGAGGAAAAGGTCGGGGGTGGTTGGGGTGGAGATAACATCCAGATTCCTTAAGTGTTTTTAATCCAGTTAAATTTCCCTTTGACTCAGCTCCCTGCTGAAACTGTCTTCGGACCAGAATTCCAGGCTCAGAATTAAGTCAAGAGGGAAAGACGGCAGAAACAAATAACAGAGTCAGCTCTATGCTATGAAAACCGCTATGTTGACTGAGGCTCCACGGTTTTAACCCATTCATTTTTCCCCCCTTTTTTAGAATTCTTACTTAATCTTTTTAACCAGCTTACAATAGGCAGGCAAGCACCATATAAACCACGCTCCCTGCTCCGGGGGATATAAAACAACTTTCTTAAGTCCCTTGCGTAGATACTTCCTTAGGAATGCCGGTGTAAGACAAAAGTTCACATTTTAATGCCATATGTTGTCAGTCAGCAGGAAAAAGCTCCTTATGGGCACAAGCCAGGTCCCCAGCCTTTGTCACACAGCAAAAATAAACACCCTTCGAGGAGTTAATTAGGCGGTCAGCAGCCACCTCAGTGTCCTAGGAGGGCTGCCCGCAGACCTTTTACACACACACACACACACACACACACACGACACAAAAGGAGTCGTTTGTTAAATGTCACAAGCTGGGCATCTGGAGTCGGATTCGAAAGGTAAATACATTCCGTGGAAGCATTCCTCAGATGTCAGGCCACAAAACTGCTGGTTTCCCCAAGCACACGGTCTCATTTCTAAGATTCCCCACAGCCCAAGGTCTGTACCCAAAGAAGGGTAGCGGGGGGTGAGAGAGGGGGAGCAAAGGAGAGAAGGAGATCTTAAAAAAAAAATGGAGCCAGAGGGAAGAAGGGTTTCGAAGCTACTCACCGGCTAGCTATTGCCTCCGCGAAGCGAGCATGACTTCCCCGCGCCCGGAGCCTCCAGGCTGCAGCGCAGCGGATGCGGCGGGACTCGCTTAAATAGCCGCCGGCCGGGAGCTTCGGAGCCGCGCGGCCACTCCCGGCGAGAGATATGGTTCTAATCAGATGCTGGCAGCTGAGGACTCCCCAGGAATGTGCCAGGATGTTTTTGCTGCCTGGGCTTGGTAACTCCCCCTCAACGTGTCTGCAGAGTCTTCCAAACTTAACTGTTTATTAACTCGCGCTGCAGCGGCTCAGAGGACCCGGCTCCCCTAGGCTCCGCGAGCCCCACCAGCTGGGGGCGATCGCAGGGACCCAGCGACGGGAGGGGAAATGTGTTCGGGGCGAAGTCAAAAGCCCCAGACCGACGCGGGCGGGGGGCGGGTGCAAATAAGGACAGGAAAGGGAAGCTCTGGAGGAAAGGGGTGGGATCCACGGAGCTTCGTTTCACAGATCCGTTCCCTGGATTGCCACTGCGAGTGATGTGGCACACGGAGTCATCCTAACCAACCCGTTGGGGCCCTTTGAACAAAGGGCTGCCTTTACTCCTGACTTTCCTGACAAGGGACAACGGTTCCTGGGCAGATCTGCAGTTTCTAAAGTTGATCGCGCGATTGGATTTGCTCCCCTTAGAAGAAATTAATGTCTCCCTCATTGCAGATGCAAATGCGCTTAAGTTAGTGGGAAATCTATGTGTGCATATGTAAAACATACTGTATTTACATATGAAATATAATCATATATATGGATATAAAAATAATATTCTCTCTATGAAATCGATATGAGCAAAACATGTTCACGTCTATGTAGCCTATCAAATAAGTTATAATTCTGATACAATCAGAGATTCTATATAGGCTTCCCTTACAGTGTATATACACCCATATGTAGACACATAACATGACTTTATCTGCATGAATTTCCATAGCACTTCCTATAACTCTAGGAAAAACATGAACTGCAAGAAATAAAATATTTTAAAATGTTAACGTAGAGTGCTGAGCGGTAGAAGGTACTCCGCAGCAAATCCTAATGAGTGTTAACCAGCTGAGAATTCATTTTCTCCATATTTTAAAATCAAGACCTATTGTAAAACATCCACAGAAGCTCTGTTGCTTTTTGGAGAATTCTGAAATTACTCTTGTGAAAGACATGTCTCTTTTCCCTTTTTTTAAAGAAAAAAAATTACTTGTTTAAAGTCAGAGGCAGCACGTAGTAAATGTGAAAATGCTAAATTGTATCTCGGATGGGAGAGGGTTATTGATTTTATCGAGTAAGCAACACAGTGGATTTGCATTTTACCTCTGGAAACTGAGGGTTCAAATAGGGCTCGTGGGACACCAAGGATATATTTTGTGGTCCGTGCCTAGCCTCGACTGCAAAGCCACTGTGTAATTTGGGGTAGCTCAATGTGAGTGGCAATGTCTGCTCTCAAGTAGGTCAGGCTTGAAACAACCGGTGTTCGGGGAGACTGAGGGGTGCAGAGCAGCACAGCTGGCCCAGAATTCTACCTCCCTAGCGTCTACTATTTCTCATCTCCTGACACACCTAGGGGTGTGGAGGCAGGGAGGGCCATCCTGGCAGTTTTCAATATTCCTCAGAGGTAATTTGCTATTTAAAAAAATGACTTTGTGTGAATGACAGGAAGTATACAAATTTTAGTCCTAGGATAGTATTCTATTTATAACATTTATGCAGAGAAATGTAATTCTAGTACATTGTAGAACACAAGGCTTTGTTTCTAAAATCTAGAAGTTCAGTTTCACTTCTATTGGCTAGGTAGCTGGAAAAAGGGCTGCTGACTTCAGGCAAATAGGGACTTTGATAATTAGAAAGACATGGGTGTCTCTTTTAATCTCAATAAGTAATATTTTCTAGACTAAGAAGTGCTCAGTCAATTCTATTTTTTTTTTTCATTGAAAGACTCTTAACAAGAAATACTAACTTAGGTTTGCTCTACCCCACCAAATGGAAGGGATTTGTCTAAGAAGCCAGAGGAAGAAAATGATTTCATCTGCTATGATTTGTAGTTTCAAGAGAAGACTTTGATGAAAACAGTTCATTTAAGAGCAGTGGGCTCACACTTACAACTTAAAATAGACACCTTTTATTTTGCACAGAAATCTGAAGAGTCGACAGTGGAGAATTCTGGTTTGAACTGTATTTTTATATCTCTAGGGCACTGATATTGCTTCTGGCAGTAATTCAATGTCCTGCTCACATTAAGAAAAAAAAAGAAAACAAATTTAACTCTTTTTATCCCTAGTGAAACATAGTCTCTGTCACATCTAAGTTGTTCACTTTTCAACAAGTCTATAATGAACATCTTTCCCTCTGGAGAATCACACCAAAGCCCACCCAGATGTTCACCCTGCCTAAATAATGGTCTTTTCTTATCACCACTGAAATTTATGTTTAGAAAATTAAGGTGAGGAAAAGTCAGTGCAATGTTTGAAAAACAATAGTCTTTGAATGGCAATTGTCCCTTGCAGAAAACCTGCCTGTGAGAGAGAAGGAAAAAATAAAATAAAACAAATGACTGTGCTCCCAGCCTAGGAAAGGGGTAGTTAATCCCGTGATGGCTTGCTGAAGAATGCATGGTTTATTATTAAAGTAATCTCTTAAGATTTTCCTGGAATGTGCTTCCACAGCAACTCTGCCTGTTCGACCTATCCTATGCATGTGTCTTTTCTTCCATAATTAAGCTGTTTTCCTCTGTTAGCTCACAGACGTAATCTTTTCTCTCCTCCTTCTCCATTGCTTCTTCTATCCCCCTCTCTACTGCTCTTGTCTTCCTTAAACTGCCCCTTTTGAAGCCTGTCATTTCTCATGAATTGTAGATGGCACTTTGGGACTGGCTGTAAGGTAAACCGCCTGTGTGCGTTTGATGGCTTGCTGGACACTTAGAGATGTTAAAATCAAACAAGGATTTGTTGAAGTGGACCTAGTAAAGTCACATCTATCTCTGTCTCTCTTTTTTTTTTTTTCCTTCTCCATGTCATTAAAAAAACAATGAAGAGAATGGCTATTGTTCCCAGAAAATGTTCTTTGACCTTGACCAGTCCTGCATATTTAACATTACAGAAAAACTGACCCTACCAGATTTGGTGGCTGGCAAGTCAAAACAAATACTGGAGGATTTTTTTCATGTCTCTGTCTATCCATCTACCTGTCCATCTATCTGATCTAAAATATTTGGAGGATAGTTTCATAGAAGGCAGCCTGTTTGTGTTTTGTTTTCTTGCTTATACCCCTATAGCATCTCAGAACTAATATGTATTTTTCTGTTTTGTGCAATTTTAATGAAACTCAGGTGGTAGACCACGAGAGTACTTGGAAAAATTGGTACTTGTAAAATGAAGAACATTTAAAATTCAATGATATAAATGTATATAACTAATTACACTTCATTTACCAATATAAATTTTTATAATGAGAAATTGTGAAGGGCAAGTAAATACTCTTATAAAAATTACCATTCAAATAAATACTGTCTTACTTGGAAAGAAACCTAGCAGGAGTTATCAAAAATGAAAATACATAAAACTCTGCAGGAATTACTAATATTAATTGTTATTGTAGCAAACACATACACTTCTCTATCCTAGGAGTAAGAATCTATCCACTAGAAATAAAGCACATGTATAATATGCAAGGATTTTTTTTTTCTTTTTTTTTTCTTTTCCTAAGATGGAGTCTTGCTCTGTGGCCCAGGCTAGAGGGCAGTGGCAAGATCTCGGCTCAGTGCAACCTCCGCCTCCCAGGTTCAAGCAATTCTCTGCCTCAGCCTCCCGAGTAGCTGGGATTACAGGTGCCCACCACCATGCCCAGTTAATTTTTGTATTTGTATTTTTAGTAGAGACGGGGTTTCACCATCTTGGCCAGGCTGGTCTCGTGATCCGCCCGCCTCGGCCTCCCAAATTGCTGGGGTTACAGGCATGAGCCACCACGCCTTGCCTCAAGGTTGTTAATTGTATCATTTATAGCAGCACGAAGCTAGGACAAAATATGCCTGTCAATGGAGAATGACTGAGTATGTTATGACTCATCCATACTGTGAAGTCATATGTATTAGAGTCAAATTTTGTGACATGGGAATATTCCATTAGGTTTTTTTGAGTGAGAAAAGCAAGGTATAGAAAAGCATGGAAAAGATGTTTCTATTTTAGTAATATAAAAAGCAACACCTATTTATATGTATTTGAGTATATATGTTTGTGTGTATATATGAAGGATTATCAAGGAGGTTGCAGTAGAGATTACTAGGGGCCCAGTGGAGACAAGGGCAGGGAAAAGGGGTGGGAGCCATGCAAAAAGGAAAAAACTGAAAATAGTCTTTATGCAGATATAGGTCACATTTATGCATTGAAGTGAAATGATATACGCGCAGGTTTGTGTTTTTTTTTTTTTTTTTTTTCAAAAAGATTATATCATTTTAAGATAAGGAAAGGAAGAAAGGAAATCCTACGAATAGTTTTCATGGAGGTCTACCTTTAGGCTTTTCAAGAGTCAGTATTCATCAGTATGCTCATTGCTTAATTCAGCCTCCAGAGCAATAGTTCTCAAATTGTAGTATTTACGACAGTCATCCCGGAAGTTGGCTACTAGGGTAAATTCCTGGGCTCAGCCTCAGAGACTTCTCTGGAAAGGTCTGTGGTGGGGGTACCAGGGAATCTGTTTTTTGTTTTTTGTTTTTTTTGAGACGGAGTCTCCCTCTGTCGCCAGGCTGGAGTGCAGTCGCGCGATCTCGGCTCACTGCAAGCTCCGCCTCCCGGGTTCACGGCATTCTCCTGTCTCAGCCTCCTGAGTAGCTGGGACTGCAGGCGCCCGCCACCACGCCCAGCTAATTTTTTGTATTTTTGGTAGAGACGGGGTTTCACCGTGTTAGCCAGGATGGTCTTGATTTCCTGACCTCGGCTTCTGCCCGCCTCGGCCTTCCAAAGTGCTGGGATTACAGGCGTGAGCCACCGCGGCCGGCCCGGAATCTGTGTTTTAATCAGCACTTCCAGGTCATTCTGATGCAGTGGTCTTGAGGATCACACTTTGAGAGATGCTGCTTTTCTCCTGAGAGAAATGGTGAAACCGCGTCTCTACTAAAAAAACACACACACAAAAATTAGCCAGGCGTGGTGGTGCACACCTATAGTCCCAGCTACTCAGGAGGCTGAGGCAGAAGAATTGCTTGAACCCAGGAGGCGGAGGTTGCAGTGAGTGGAAATCGCACCAATGCACTCCAGCCTGGGGTGACAGAGCGAGACTCCGTCTCAAAAAAAAAAAAAAAAAAAAAAAAAAAAGACAAAGAAAACAGGTCTAACCATTCACAGACATTCGATTCGGTCCCTAAACACTTCCGCTCCACTCCAACCATGCGCATGTGATGTGCTTAGGTTTCTGGACTGGTTGAATAGCCTCAGTTTTAAAGTGAAATGGTCACTTGTGAATGAAGAAGGAATACCATTTGCTGTACTCGTTTAGTGCTCATGCACAAGGTCACGTCTTCATTAGAGAATGGAGGAAAGCTGTGTCTGGACTCCAGGAAGATTTAACTCCCTAATGAGTGTGAAGCACATGTACATGCATACGCTTCACACAAGCGTTTGTGTGCCTGTTCATATGTGCATTTTCTGGAGAGGTGCACTATAGATTTCCCTGGATGATCAAAGGACCCCATAACATAAAACAAGGTTAAATTCCATTGCATTGTGGTTTTATGGCCATTCCACATTCTTTCTATTTTTTTTAATCTGAGGATTTTATCTAATCTTTTGTACCAATCTTATACTTATCCTCACAACATCATTGACAAACAGGTTAGGCAAGTAATCCTGTTTCTAAAGGTTAAGAAATGTTGGTGCAGGAACCTTGATTTACTTCTGTTCACAGAGTGAGAGACAGAGCTAGAACTTCCATCCAAGTCTTCTCAAAGATCTAGAGCTGCACAGGTCACACAGCCTGACTTAACCATAATTACAGTGGCTAGTGACAACTCTTTGGGTTCACTGTACCCTGCAGTGGTCTGTCCACACCTGGAAAAGCGTTTTTTTGTTATGCATACTGTTTCATGAGAAAGACACTGACAAATGGAAGTGTGTCCAGAGCAGGACCACTTGGACAGTGAGGGGACCCTTCTGGGAATCAGAACTGCTGAGGGCTCCCAATGTGGCCTGACTGAAATGGCCATGTACAGCCAGGGCAAGAGAGCCTTTGTGCTGCAGGGTGGGGAGGGAGGGGACATCTGTGACTAGCAGAACTCTTCAAATATTCAAAGGCTTGTCATAAGAAAAGTGGATTAGACTCCTCTCCTTGGCCACATATGGTAGAAAGGGATCCCTGTACCAGGTTGAGTAATGCCCCTCCAAAATTCATGTCTACCTAAACCTCTGAACGTGCCTGCCTTGGAAATAGGGTCCCTACGATATAATTATTTAAATGGGGTCATACTGGATTATTTGAAGTCTCATCCCCTTCAATGAAACCTTTTTATCTGTCTTATAATGCTTTTTTAGCCAAAATATCTTGGCTTTTTATTATACTCTATTTTGCGTTTAGCGTGATTCTAGAAATAGTGCCTCTAGGTATGAATCCTAACTCTGTGGCTTACCAGTTGTGTTATTTAAGGAATATTGCTGAAATTCTGTAAAGTAAGGGAAATAGTGGAACTTCCCTCATAGTCTTGTTATCAGAATGAAATAAGTTAGATGTGTCAAGGGTTGACAGTAGTAGTTAGCACATAGCACAGTGCTGATGATAATGCAAAATAATGTTAATTTTTCCAAACATCTTAAATGAATAATTTAAAAAATATTAAGTAAATTTTAAAATAAGCTTACCTTAAAACTCAGACATTTTACTTCTAAAACAGCCTGCAGTAACTCCCACTTGTTTGCTAAGAAGTATGTCTAAGAATGTTTAGAATAGCCAAAAGTGGAAATAACTTAAGTGTCTATCAACAGGAAAACAGACAAATAAGTTATGGTGCATGCATCCTTTGGGAATACTCTAACAATAACAACAATGGTGTTGCTCTATGGCCCAGAGCTGCTTGTATCAACATAGATGGATTAAATAAGCAGAGCAAGTTATAGAAGACAGAAAGCATGATGCCCTTTATATATGGTTTAAAATATGAAAAATAAAATTATTGCTTAGAGGTACAAATATTCATATAAATAAATGTATATAAAAATAGTGGCAATAAATCACAAATTCAAGGTGGTGGTTACTTCTGAGAGGAAGTAGGGAGATAAAGAAAAGGGCGCTCCAATCATGCTGGTAATCTTTTTTCTTGATGCTAGGTCCATGGATGTGTGTTGTCTTACTTTCATGTCTATTTATATAGACACTCTTCTGAAGTACTTTACAGGTATTCATTTATTTAGACCTCATAAAAATCAAGTTCATTAAAACCTACCGTCTCAATTTTACAGATGAGGAAACTGACTCAGGAGTCACAGAACTAGTAAGTGGCAGAGCCAGTCTTTAAACCCAGGTAATTGGTTCCAGGATTTGTGCTTTTAACCGCTAGGCAACACTAACGCTTGCTACAATTTGATGTAGAAATGAAAAGGCTGTAAGTGGTGCACACTCTCCAACCCAACTTTGGAATGCACACTGATCATGTTCCTCTTGTTTGCTCCTGTCACTGTTCCATGCCTTCAGTCTACCAGGCTCCTTGTCCTTCTCTGGCTTTCTTTTTTTTTTTTCTGAGACGGAGTCTCAGCCTCCCAAGTAGCTGGGATTACAGGCACCCATCACCACGCCCAGCTAATTTTTGTATTTTTAGTAGAGACGGGCTTTCACCATCTTGGCCAAGCTGGTCTTGAACTCCTGACATTGTGATCCACCTGCCTTGGCCTCCCAAAGTCCTGAGATTACAGGTGTGAGCCACTGCGCCTGGCCACACTTTGGCATTGTTTCTCAGCTCCTGCTGTTTGTTTCTTTCCTCTGCATCAAAGGCCTCATCAGATTCATTTTTCTGACTTCGACTGTGACTCAATACCCTTTCGAGGCTGTCTCTGGTATCTGGACTTTCACAAGACTCTAAGCCTGGGTCTGGCTTACAGACACTACAAAGAGTGGTGAGAGGGGGAAGAGAAAGTGGGAAGTGATACATTACGGCTGAGCACAGCAATGAAGTGACACAGAAAGAAAAAATGTCTCCCTGAGAAAGGGCTCAGGAGAGTTTCTGTAGCAATATGTGCATGTGTGTTAAGCGTGTGTGTGTGTGTGCGTGTCGTGTGTGTGTATGTGTGTTAGTTCAGGATACATGCTGCTGCTTTTTAGAATAGTGGTGGAAGATACACATTGTGAGGCTAATCCAAAATAACCAATAACCTCCGCACAATTTCTACCTCGCTTTCAGATATAATAACACCATCCAAATGGAGTGACTCTGACTTTTTTTCCCCATGGCAAAGAAATCATTCTTATTTTGGTTGATATTCAAACTGGTTCTCCTTCTCAGTCTCTCTTGGTGAAAGGACATTCCTCCAGGGCAACCCAGAGAAGGAAACGTCACCACTTGCTTCTATTGAGAGAGAAGCCAAAGCTCTGGAAACCCATGTCACAGACTTCCACTGGATTGCTGTGGGCTCAGTCTTCCATTGAAGAACTGAGGTTACCAAAATTGTGTTTGCTGAAGAAACACCACCTGGGAAGGCTATGCTAGGTGTTGGTTTGGGGAGAAGGAAAACCAGTCTAGAATTATCCAAGTTGTGGCTGAAAATGCATTAAGTCCTATAGTGATTTTGCTGAGGCAAACCAGGAAACATATAATCACAGACTTATATAAAACGCATTTATCTGACAAGTAGACATTTTCTATTATTATGACTTATATTGAACATGAGGCAGTTTTAAAAACTAATGTTAGATGTTAACCACACCTAGCAAGTCGATAATGCTGTCTCTTTTCTTCTTCCTCCTCCTCCTTTTCTTCTCTCTCTCTCTCCCTCCACCCTTGGCCCACATGTGTATACACACACACACACACACACACACACACTTTTATATTTTGTTGTGATTGAGTTTGAATTATAGGCAATAGTAGGCTAGTAAACTAGATCCATGAATTTAAAACGCCTTGACTTACTGTATTTGTTGATTTCTCTGTGTTAAAAACTTCCACCATGGCTTATTTCAAGCTGTCATGTGGCGTTCCTGACTGGAGTCGGGAAAAGATGAGGACAATTGGCTCTTATTAGCATCAGCACTGGCTCTCACACACCACTGGTTATGAGATATGTACTAGTCTCTTTCTCTCCTAACATTCGACTACTAAAGAGTCTCTTTCCACCATCTTCCTGGCCAATTAGTCAAATTGACTAATCAACTACTTACAAGTGAAGAATCTTAAATGAAGTATCTCTAGAACATGATGCTTAAAAATCTGGACCACAATGATCAGAGAATAATGACTTTTTTCATAATTAACACTATAGCTTTATGGAAATACTAGAGGATTGAATCAGGCATGCATAAATTAGAATCCTGGCTCTGTTATTATCTAGTCATATGGCTTTGGATAAATGACTTAACTTCTCTGAACTTTAAATTTCTTATTTGCAAAAATGAAAAACCATGCTCGTGTTGCAGGTTTATTTTGTGGATTAAATAATATAATAAATGTAAAATAAATTCCTGGCTAATAGCTTGTCCTATGGTAGTTATCATTGTGAATTGCAAGAACAAAGGAAGCATTCAGGTTCTTCTCATTTTAAGATTTTCTCATAAAAATAATTCTTAAACTTTTGGGACTTGCTTTTATTGTCTGATAATGGATATTGACAGGTGACAAAACACTTTGATATATAGCAGATAAGTATTGATGGAAAAAAAACTTGAGATTTTTTATGTATTATTTTTATTTTCTGATAGTGTCTCACTATCTCTACTGCTACTACCTTGGCCCAAGCCATCATCGCCTCTCGCGTGGATTAATGAAATAACCTCTAACTGCTTTTGCTGTTACCCTTCCCACAGTCTATTGTCAGCATAGCAGCCAGTGATCTTCATGAAATACATCCAGTAATATTACACTTTTATTGAGAACCCTTCAGTAACTCCCATCTCCATCAGAGGCAAAGCCAGCGTCCTTACAAATGGCCTCCAAGGCTCTATTGATTTGCTCCTCCTATCCCCTGCCTTAATTTTTTAACAGCTGCTCATACAGATCTTCCCCTCACTTCATTCACTCCAGCCAAGTGGTCTTCTTCTGTTCTCTAACCATGTCGGGCTCATTCATATCTCACACCTTCACATTTGCTATTCTTTGCCTGGACTGTCCTCCTCCCGATTAATGATTGTTCAGGTCCCGTCCCTTAACTGCTTTAGATATTTGCTCAAATGCCACTTTGTCATGGAGAGTATTTTTGACCATTGTACTGGGTTGAATAGTGTCCTCCAAAAATTCTGCCTGGAATTTGTGAATGTAACTTTATTTGGAAATAGGGTCTCTGCAGATGTACTCAAGTTAAGGCGAAGCCATACTGAATAAGGGTAGATCCTAAATCCAATCACTAGTGTCCTTTTAAGAAAAGGGAAATTTTGATATACACAGGGAAGAAGGCAATGTGAAGCTGGAGGCAGAAGTTAGAGTGATGTAGTTGTAACCCAAGGAACACCAAGGTTTGCTGGAAACCACCAGAAGCTAGGAGAGAAGCGTGGAATAGATTCTTCCCCACACCCTTTGGAGGTGGCATGGCCTTGATGGCATCTTGATTTTGAACTTCTATTCTCCAGAACTGTGCAAAAAAATCAATTTCTTTTAAATCATTTCCTTTTCAGTAATTTGTTAGGGCAGCCCCAGAAACCTAATGCAATTATTATATTTAAAGTTACTGTCCTAGTACCTTATCCCTCTTCTTCAATTTACATTTTCTCCATAGCACTCATCACAAACTGACAGAGCTAACTGATTCTTAAGGTTCTCTTATGCAGTGTATTTCACTGACTGTGACTATCAGCAAACCATTATAGTCCCCAAACATCATGGTTTAATTTTCCCTTCTCACCTACTCTTCCAACTTGGAAGTGTTCATACACACATGAGTGGCAGTCCTCCTCTAATAAGGGGAATGCCAGCTAAACTTGTCCAACTTATACTGTTGTTCTTGTCCCCAGTTTGAGAAAATATTTGCATGCAAATAGTTGCTGCCTATAGTTTATTATTGCACCAACACAGATCCATTAAAACAAACCAAACGAGAGAGAGAGAGAATATTGTTTAATTTGAGGATCTGATTTCTAGTAGGTCCAAAATAGAGACCTGGTACATTTTATACTTGACATATAATCAGGCCAAATTAACTCCTGCCATTTGGTATGTTTAAAAAGATTACTCCTGTGAGATGCAATAGGAAATACATAGCCAACAACAAAATTCACCTTAAGTAAACTGAATCTGATCAAACCTCTAGATATGGTTACCAGTATCGAGGAATTACACAGGTAGAGGATTTGCTTAAATGACACCATGAACCATGTCAGCCAAATCCAGAATGTGGTACTTTTTATGGGGCATATGACCTGATCTTTCCAGCAACTCAATAACATTAATACAAAGGAGTGGGATGAGAAAGACAATTATAGATTTACAAACATTTAAGAGATTAAAAAAATACACAATTTTGCCCGGTGCATTGGCTCACGCCTGCAATCCTAGCACTTTGGGAAGCTGAGGAGGAGGGAATTGCCTGAGGTCAGGAGTTGAGACCAGCCTGGCCAACACGATGAAAACCCGTCTCTACTAAAAATGCAAAAATTAGCCGGGTGTGGTGGCGGGCGCCTGTAGTCCTAGCTACTCAGGAGGCTGAGGCAGGAGAATTGCTTGAACTCAGGAGACAGAGGTTGCAGTGGGCCAAGATCACGTCACTGCACTCCAGCCTGGGTGACAAAGCAAGACTCCATCTCAAAAAAAAAAAAAAAAAAAATACAATTTTGCATATGAGTCTTGTGGATTCTGATTCAAACAAATTAATTGTTTAAAAAATATTTTTGAGACAGAGAAATTGCAATTTTAGAAGATAAGAAATTATTATCAAGTGTGTAAATGCATCATCTTTGTGAGTCAGAGATGTATAGCGACGTATTTACGGGTGAAATGATATGATACCTTAGATTAAAAAAATAACCTAGCTCACCTCTAAAATTGAGGGAATAGACAAAACAAGACTGTTGAAGCACAGTGATGGGTATATGCAGATTAATATACAGTTCTATTTTTGTTTATATTTGAAAATTTTCATAACAAAGAAAAATAACGATCACTGCTGCCATTAGGTGCCCCATGGAGTTCATTCATCCATCTGTTCATTCATTCATTCATTCATTCAACATTTTTCTTCTGCCAGTTACTGCTAGGTTACCTGTGGGTGCTGCAGACAAGTCATAACCTCACTCTAGGATTTCTATGAATTGTCTCAGAGAGCTTCCTACATTAAGCTATTTTGTAGAAAAAGCAGTATTATTTCAGCATGTAGAAACTCAGAATTCAGACGCAATATCATAGTACCTCATGATTGAGAGAGTTTGGCTTTGTTTCCCTGGTTCCCCCCACCCCCAGAGGTAGATCCAGGCATCTGGAGGCTGGAGGAGCACCTTCCGGGGTCAAGTATCAATTGAGTCACTTTTACCATCCTCTCCTCAACATTAGACCTTATCAGAATGCCCAGGCCAGGCATTCTTTTGATGTCCCTAGGTTTGATGTCCCTATGCTCCTCAAGCGCTTTTTTTACTGGGTTACGGATTTCAAGCTGGAGTCAGATGATTTGCTAAATGACCTCATCTTCTTGTCTGCTTCACACCACGGGGGTGAAGAGAACAAATAGGTACAAAGTCTGTTTGGCTTCTGAGCCGTAGAAAGAGGCCTGTATTGCTGTCATGTGCTTGTCTGGTGAGATGTTCCAGAGTCTGTTTTCCTTTCTCCTAGATTCACAAAGTCAGGAAATCAATCTACAAAGCTCCAAGTAGATTTTCTTTCAGGGGCATTTTTGGTAGTCAGGACATGGCTGCAAAGGGCAATGCTACATTATGAAAGCACTGCTGATATTTGGGAACGGGGGAGGTTCCCTTCTCTTCTTTATCCTCTTGCCGATCAAGAGTCAATAGCACTTCCACCAGTGGACAGAAATAGGAATGGGATAGAACTTGGAAACAACTTTGATCTTGATGAAGATAATGCTGATTTTGCATTATTTGCACTTTTTTTTAGTTTAATATAGCTTTTAAAAATATTTGCAGGTTGAGGTGGGAGGATCATCTACATATGGGAAGTCATCTGCATATGTCACTCACTCCAGACTGAGTGACAGAGCGAGACCCTGTCTCAAAAAATTATATATATATTTATATATTCATAGATATATTTATATATTCATAGATAGATAGATAGATATTATATGGTTTGGCTGTGTCCCCACCCAAATCTCATCTTGAATTGTAACTCCCACAATTTCCACGTGTTGCAAGAGGAACCTGGTGGGGAGCTGATTGAATTATGGGGGCAGGTCTTTCCTGCGGTGTTCTCGTGATAGTGAATGAGTCTCACGAGATCTGATGGTTTTAAAAAGAGAGAACTGCACATGTTTTCTCTCTTTGCCTGCCACTATCCACGTAAGATGTGATGCTCCTCCTTGCCTTCCACCATGATTGTGAGGCCTCCCCAGCCACATGGAACTGTGAGTCCAATTAAACCTCTTTCTTTCATAAATTGCCCAGTCTCAGGTATGTCTTTATCAGCAGCATGAAAACGGACTAATACAATGTATATTCTCATTTGATTCTTATATTAATCTTTCAAGTGAGACCATTGTCACTGTTTTCATTTTCAAGATGATAATGTTGGGTCTCAGAGAGGTCAAGAACTCCTTCAAGTGCACATTGATTGCTGGTGAAGGTGCCAATTCTTCTCTTATTACTCTGCCCTTATAATTGATCTTTCAATTATTCGGCATGACCTCTTAAATATTTGATAAAGGAGAAGGTAGAAGAAACAGATAATGGTGTTTTAAACTATCTATCATGTCTTCATTAGCACAGATGCTTTGAATTTAGCTATATTTTAATTTCTCCCCTTAGATGCATACTGTTTTTAATCTCCAAGTATCTCTAAGCAGTATCCTGTAAAACCATAGTGCTTTCTATTTCTATTTTGCCTAAAATATTTTAATTGGATCAGAAAATTATTTTGGTACCATATGTAATATATGGTACAACTTAGTTCTCAACTTTGTTTGGGCTTTTGCTTTCCAAACAAGTCGATTTCTTGCTACAAACAGGTAGGGTCCTTTTGGTTTATACCTGCCATCGACGTAAGACAACTGTCCTTGGTTATTCGGATTAGTGTTAAGTCTCAGAGTAGCAGTAAGTCCTATGCCCTATGAAGAAGGATTGCCCAGAAGAGATGTGAAGGGGAACATTAACATCTCTTCATGGCCATCTGGTTCTTCTTAGCTGAGGAATGCCCACTGGTTGTAGCAGTTCTGAGCAAAACTCATAGAAAGAGATATAGCCTTCAAGGCAAACCCAGAAAAAAGTCCAAGAGAATAGAGGTAGGGCTGTCACGGAAGTGCTATTTACAATAAAAGTAAAATCTGATATAAATCTAGTAAAACATTTACCTTTTGGATTGGGAAATATTTTTGGCTGAAATAATCTTCTTAGATAATTTATATTATTCATTTTAATTGAATAGTCTCCAGGCTGAACTGACATGTAAGTCTGAACACAACAAAAATTCAAGTATTTTTAAAACAATAATAGTATTATGTTAACTAAAGAAGTGAGTAGAGATAATTGTCATTTAACTGAATGGATCTTCTTAAAACCTAATAGAAGATGCTAACTAATGAACACAAATTATAATGAGGAAATGAAACCATAGGGTAATTTATTCATAACAAGGGAGGCTAAGGTTTGATATTCCTTAGTAGAAAAGATGCTTTTACCGTCTAATAGAGGGTACCTAGATTGGTGTAGCGTTGACCTGGTGTCCAATATTGGCACACCCATTATGTTGTGTTCTGTAGCAGATGACTAATTCCTAATTCCAAATGTCTAATTTAATGACACATTAGAAAAATATGTGGCACTCTTCTGTTGAAAAATATCTGTCCTGCATATTATTATTGAAGAGATGAAATCAATCATGACAGAAATGTCATAAAAATGCTTCTATTTTTAAAAGAGCTATCATTACATACGTTTGTTATAAAAAGGAGGATTAGATGCAATCAGATTTTTGCTTTCAATTGATTTATGTAAATCAAAAATGATTTTAAAATGCAAATAATTTGACAATGCTCTGAGTTAAGATCATCTTACTTTTTAGAGAGCTTTTTAGCAAAGCTTATTTCTTAGCCCAGTTCCAAATTACATATGAAGGACCACATAGAGAAGATATTGTTATTTGTATTGAGTATATAGTAGGTCTACAGAATTGAAATAAATGTACTCCCCACAAGCAACTGGCATTGTAAAACTGAAAGTAGATTATGATTCATTTAACAGTAATGATATAGATGATTTGTTTATGTCTCCTATCAACAAAAAAAATGGATAGATAAGAAAGTGTTCTGCATATGCCTTTAATAAATCATTGATATAATCATAAAATATATAAATAGAGTATTTTAATATGTATCCACATACAATCTCCTTTCAATTTTAACATAAATATTATGCAGACCAAACTACTGGATTATATAGCAATAAAGCCAGATATTCCAATTAAGACTTCTAAGAAGTATTTAAATGGAATCAATTTTTTCTCGTTAAGTCTACCAACAGATATGAAACATTAAATAGATGTTTTTACTCTTCTAACAGCTGTAGAATTACTCATAAAAATGTATTCTGGCGGGAGTTCCAACTTTATTCTTTCATACTTGCCTCTCTCTGAGTGTCAACAGAAGTTGAATTTTTCCAATAACCAAAAATAGGGTTTCTCTTAAAATTGTTAGTTTTTATCATACAACCTTGCATAAAACTGATTTAATAGAATAAGAAACATTCTGTTTTTTATGGATACTTTTTAGATCTTACTAAATGCTATCAGTGTGTCAGGAATTTTAGCCTAAATATTAATACCAGGATTTACTTTAGCTTTATGTTTTTTGGGGAGGTGAGATGGAGTGGGGAAAGAATATTCCTACAAATGTTACTACAGCAGTACTACTTGCTGTTCAAACTGAAAACATTAATGATGGCTTGGAAGGTAACGCCCTACAAAAATATTTCAGTCATTCTGAATAAGGCTTGAAAAAAACATTTCTACAACATTTAACTCCGAGTAGAAAGCAGGGGCCTTGGACATCCAAACAATGCTGCTTTTATTAGCAACAAGCCCAAAATGAAAAAGAAGTCATATTGCCTTTCATTTCCTTCCTTCCACACTCTTAGAAAGAAGGAAGAAAGAAAAAAAAGAGAGAGAGAGAGAGAGAGAGAAAGAAAGGAAGCAAGAAAAGAAAAAAGCTGAATCAAACCAAAACTATCTGGACATACTTTAGGAATGTTGCATGCATATGTATGTGTGTTTATGATTGTATGGGTATACGTATGTTGGATTTCAGCTAGGGAGTATTTTCCCCATCTCTACAGTTTCTACACCAGCTTAAAACCAAATAATATTTAATTACTTCCATAAAAATGCCAAAATAACAAAAACATGCCTGAAAAAGGCAGCAATAAGAAGAAAGCATGCTATATATGTTATAGCCAACCACAAACATCATTCACAAAAGAAGCAAGTGACCTAACTAGGAATTTTCCAAGTGCTTTTATGGGAGAGGTTAACTCCCATATGGAGAGCTTCAAAATAGAAAAGGAAAATGACAGGTTAGTGTGGCCCCGTTTTACTGATTTTTCCCTAAAATAAAGATTGCATTTTGAATTACAATGCAAGTGCCCAGAAGCTGCTTATGAGAAGGCATCGGGAATTCTAACAATAATTTAGCATGCTGGCCCTTTTTTACAGAAAAGAAAACTCAGTCTTGATCAGGAGGAGATGTCTTTGTAAGAGGCAGGCCCTGATGGTTCAACCTGGTCAACCCTGTTTTTGGAAGCTTTTCCACTTTGGATTCAGTTGACTTCTGCTTTTGGTGTTTTTAGAGACCAACAGAGGTTATCCAACAGGAAATACTGGAATAGTTTTTGCAAGACTTCCATTTCCCCATCACTGGCTTGAACAGGAATAGGGACTACCATGTGATATTGCTGAACTTTGCTAAGAAACCTTTGAGGCATCATACAGTAAATCAGTTTAGTTCTATTTGAGGAAAATTGAAATGGTGCAGTTCTGCACAGCTCCTAGAACTATAGCCTCTCCGAATCTTCAAGAACTCTGGGGTTTGTGTGGTCCAGCCTCCCTTCCAGTACTTTCTCCCTGCCCCAAGAAAATTTACCCTAGGAGACATTCAGCAAAGGGGATTTCCTGGGGTATTCTACTGAGTCCTTACTTAGGTTGAATACCTTTTCTGTTGGTCCTCATCAAAAGCATAAAATTCTGTCTTTTTTAGACAGCTTCAGGTTTTGCTTGCATTTTTCAAGGCTCAGAGACCTTGCATAAAACTAACCCAGATGTCAGCTGATGTACTCTGAACTTAAGAGTGGGAACCTTGAGTTTCTTCCTGTCTCTCTGAAGATTCTCAAGGGGAGATGATTTATAGTTTCCCTGGCCACTGCTGGCTTGGGGCTCTTGTTTCTGCTGATTATTTTTTTCAGTTCATGGTTCACTCTGCTGTCCCTTGCCTGCCATCTCTGTTTTGTGCCACATCAAACTCAACATCCTTCCTTGATCAGTCCCTAGCCCTTACATGAAACCCACCTAAACCAAGACTGTGTGCCTATAGCAGTCCTTTCTGAAGGTGTGAAAATGAATGGGATTTATTTTGACATATATATATATATATATATATATATATATACACACACACACACATAGTTATTAAATTTTTAATATATATTTTAGGATATATTAAAATACAAATATATTTATTTTGACATACAGTCATGCACCACATAATGACATTTCAGTAAATGACAGACTATGTATACTGCGGTGGTCCCATAAGATTATAATGTAGCTGAAAAATTCCTATCACTTAGGGACCTCAGAGTTATCATAAAGTCATAGCACAATGCATTATCTTTTCTATGTTTTGCTCTGTTTAGATGCACAAATACTTACCATTGTGTTACAGCATTCAATATGGCAACATGCTGAATAGGTTTGTAGCCTAGGAGCAATAGGTTATGTGGTATAGCCCAGGTATGTCGTAGGCTATGTCACCTGAGTTTGTGTAAGAACACTATGATGTTTGCACAATGACAAAATCATCTGATAATGCCCAGAATGTATTCTTATTGTTAAGTGATGCATTGCCATATATATTAATATTAGACATTCCTATAATTCTTATTCTTTGCTTCCTTGCCCAACCATACACTTCTTCCATCCTTCAATTCCTATTATTTTCATATGAAAAGTGATTTAGAAATCTCTTTTTTTTGCTCCCTCCCCTCTCTATCATTGCCAAACGTTTGTAGTGATTGGCTGACATTTTATCACTCTCACCTCTGGTCTTTTCATGCCCTCATGTTCTTATCTACTCCAAAAGTATATTAAGACTTTTTTTTTTTTCTTTTTTTTGAGACAGAGTCTCACTCTGTCTCCCAGGCTGGAGTGCAGTGGCATGGTGTCAGCCCACTACAACCCCCACCTCCCAGGTTCCTGCTTCAGCCTGCCTTGGCCTCCCGAGTAGTTGGGATTACAGGTGTGCACCACCATGCCCAACTAATTTTTTGTATTTTTATTAGAGATGGGGTTTCACCATGTTGGCCAGGGTGGTCTCAAACTCCTGACTTCAAGTGATTCCACCTGCCTCGGCCTCCCAAAGTGCTAGGATTACAGGCGTGAGCCACCGCACCCAGCAGGTATATCAAGACATTTTAAACGAAACCTGCTCCCTCCTTGAAGAGGACACATTTGTTATTTTTTTAGTGTGGTATTTGACAATCTTTCCAGTATTGCCCCATACACAGTGCATTTGCTAGAAGATTACAAGGAAAAAGGAAGAATTCAAACAACTGGGCAAAAAAATACTGAGTACCGATTTAATTTACTGAGCCTACCACAAAGTTAGGATTTTTAAAACTGTAGTTGTCGGTTTAGTTATGCTGTGCTAAATAAAAAAAGGTAAAAAATATGTCCTCCTGAGCTAAGAGGGGAAAGGTTGACCTTTATCTAGATTAAACATTTGTCTAAGTCTGAAATTTTATAAATAAATCCATTGAAGTATTGGTGAAAGTACTTCAGGGAGACCAACTGAGAAAGTTGAGATCAAGGGGAAGTTTTTCTGACATATTACTATTCTATTTTAGCTTATGGCTTTAGAAACTTTGATCAAGGCCACAAATATTATAAAAATACAGGAAAGCAGAACATAAGAGTTAGCTAGGAAATATGGTCATACACTCCTGTTTTACAGGACAGCTCTGCCTTCAAATGTTCTGTCTTTAATGTCTCTTGTACATGTCTTTATGTCTCTCATATTTATTAATGCATGGCTCAGAATATATATATATTTCATACATGAGACCAAGGAATTATTTGAACTAAAACATTGCAAATCTAAATTGAAAATATAGTATACAAAGGCCAGGAGTGATGGCTCACACCCGTAATCCCAGCACTTTGGGAGGCCAAAGTGGGTGGATCACTTGAGCTCACGAGTTTGAGACCAGCCTGGGCAACACGGCAAAACCCCGTCTCTATAAAAAATACAAAAATTAGCCAGGTGTGGTGGTGTGGGCCTGTAGTCTTAGCTACTTCGGAGACTGAGAGATGGGAGGATCACTTGAGCCTAGGAGGAGGAGGTTGCAGTAAACCGAGATTGTGCCACTGTACTTACTCCAACCTGGGTGATAGAGCTAGAGCTTGTCTCAAAAAAAATTATATATATATATATATAGTATTCAGTTAAAGAAGGCATTAAACTCACATTTATCCTTTCTCTCCCTTAATACACCACTAAACTGTTATTATGTGAATAAAAAGCTGTCTGACAAAGAGAATTACTAGGATGACATCCCAGTGTCGGGTCTGGAGATCAACTGCCATATACATCCTATAGAACAAGGATGAAGGTGTTTCTGATGGACGCATCCAGGGAATGAATAAAGCGAGAAGTATGGCAAAGTATTTCTGTTGTGGCAACTGCCCAGGGGAGGAGAAGAAAATAAGATGACTTATCTGCTGGAGCGCTTATACACACTTTAAAAAACACTATTTATGTAGCCAACAATAGTGCTTTAATAATATTAAGAAGATGATGTGGAGAGGTGCAGATGCTGTTATGTATAAGAGTTAAATTTTATAGGAAGAAAAAATTTAAAAATCACTGAATAATATCTGAAGTTGTAAGTTAAAAACTAGCAGCATGCCTCGATTCTCTTAAGTTACAATAATAAACAAGAATCAGTTGGAAAATATTTTGCAAAACTGTCAAGTTGTTTGTGATCTTTTATTTTACTTTTGAAAATGTATTTGTGTTACTTTTGGCTTTTTTATTGCCCTAATTACTACAAACTTTACTTGTACATCTTTGAACTTCTGATCTTAAACTCTTCAGAGAAAAAGCTAAAGGGTTTTATCATGTCAAGCAGAACCAGCAACATGGCTTAAAAAGTAGTATGGAGGTAACTACATGAAAAAACAACTGAAAGACCTAAAGATGATTTCTTGTCATTCAGAGATGGAAGATGAGGGGGTGGGAGCCAGAAATTAATGTTTTCCATGATAAGCCTTTTCTTACTTGATGAATTTTTTATTATACATGATTAATTTTATTCTTACAAAGCAAAATTTAAAAATTTTAAATAAAGGGCTAAACTAATCTTTTCATTTTATGCTTAAGCCCTTCTCTGGGTCATCAATTTCCTCAGTCAATTTTGAATTATCCTGCACAGCACACAAGTCCACGCATGAGCTGGTTCTAGCTCACCTTGCTTCTTTCTGTCCTGCAATCTTAGGGAACCTTGTGTGTTTGTCAGAAAACAGCCCAGACATTTCTCTCGCTGCTTCCTGTTTCCTTAACCTGGGATACCCTCCCTCCTTTCCTCACCTGCCTTGTCCCTGTGAAGGGCTAACACTACTTGTTCATCTTTGAGATCTTGGCTGAAACATTGCCTTTCTGGAACCCCCAGAAGGCCGAGTTAGGTCATTTTTCACTGTGCTCCCACGGAATTCTGTACTTGTGACTAATATAGTGACAGTCACTCTACTGTCATTCTCTAGTCCATTTTTGTATCTACTCCCAAAATGGGAGCTTCCCCAGCATAAAGTCTTTCTCTTATTTACTGTTTGTCCCTGGCAGGTACCACAGGGCCTGCACGTAGGAGGCATCACATATTTTTTTGGAATGAAAAAATTAAGGGAAGGAAGAGGTAGGCAGGGCTATAGATAACCAGTAGATCAGAATGGGGGAAAGTCAGTGGTTCTGCGAATACCTTTGTAAAAATATTTAAAGTATTATATTTTCTTTTTTGCCTCAAATCACATAGTTCATCAATTCTAAGATAACTCTTTTTTTCTATTTTAATATCTTAAATAAAAATGTATCACACATTTGATGGCATGCATAGATTTTTAAATGGCAGCTTTCTTGGTGGTAGAAAAATAATGATGTCTCTTATCGTCAAGAGAATCTTGAGTCAATTAACTATAGTACATAAAAATATAGCTATAACATGTCTGTGAAGAAATAGAACAGAATTGGAATTCTGAGTTGGACTTATAGGGTGTGAGGAGCAAGAACTGTAAGAACTGAAAGATATCAAAGTTTCTTGGCTTGGAGAGAAAGCTGGCAACAGAGCTATGGAAAGAGAACAAGAGCAGTGTAGGCAACTCATGGTTTCTTTTCCCAGTTAGTAAGATAGGCTGCAGAGTGATAAAGCTCCTTACCCACATACTCCTACCCACGTTTATGACAAAGTAAGTGGTAAAGGTAAAAGGTTAGTTTGACTCATTGTTCGATGGCACGGAAATAACATGTTTTAACTCAGTTTCACAGGCCACCCTGTCAGAAGGCGAAAAATTATTGAAAAGAAAAACAGGAATTCTTGTTT
Source organism: Pongo abelii (assembly GCF_028885655.2). Lineage (NCBI taxonomy): Eukaryota > Metazoa > Chordata > Mammalia > Primates > Hominidae > Pongo > Pongo abelii. The sequence goes on from NC_071989.2 coordinate 39,698,116, forward strand.
CAGGATGCGTCACCAGTCAGTTAAGAAAACTTGGAAAGTGGAAACCCTCCACATTGTTATAGGCCACGAAGCCAAAACCCAAGCCCAAATTAACCATTGTTGGGTAGAACCCCTGATTTTGCAAAACCCAGTTCCAAACCAGCTCTGACTGATACAGTCAAGTGAGGGACAATATTTAGAAAATATTTCTTAGAAAAATAGTGTAATATTCAGTCCAAAGGAGAAAAAAAAAAAAAAAAAAAACCCTACCACTGAACCATGAGTGAAAATTAGGGAAGACAGGTTGCAGTAATATTAGAGTCTTAATTGTGCTAAAAATATTTGTTTTTGGCAATTTGTGAGCACATCCATAGTATATATCTCCAAATAAGCAGCATTTCTGTCTGTGACTTTTTGCAGTACTAAATGGAACAGGTCAATGAGTAGAGGGTTCAGCCAAAAACAGAATTTAATTGATATACTGATTTTAATTAAATAAACTCCCTGCTTTCTCTACTCTCGGACTTTGTTAACTATGGACAGCCATGAGTAGCTACAAAAATTGTCCTAAAAATGAAGAAAAATGGAGAAGTAATCCATAAACCATTATTTATTTATTTATTTATTTATTTATTTATTTATTTATTTTGAGATGAAGTCTCACTCTGTCGCCCAGGCTGGAGTGCAATGGCGCGATCTTCGCTCACTGCACCTTCTGCCTCCCAAGTAGCCGGGATTACCGGCGCCTGCCACCAGGGCTGGCTAATTTTCACCATCTTGGTCAGGCTGGTCTCAAACTCCTGACCTCAGGCAATCCACCCGCCTTGGCCTCCCAAAGTGTTAAGATTACAGGCGTGAGCCACTGCGCCCGGCCCATGAACCATTTTTTAAACATGAACTCCAGAAAGGGCTAGATAATAAATGCCTTACTCTAATGCTGAGTAAACTGACCTTTGGCTATAAACTGCTCACCACCAGACTCTGAATCAACTGTTTCCTGGTAAGAAAATCCTATTTAAATACAAGTGAAGAAGTCCATGACTGAGTGTTGCTTTTTCGGAAGATAGATCATTAGTGTGCTCACAGATCGTCTAACCATTAGTTTTTAATCACAAGCCAGTTGTGGATATTGCTGTGAAGGTATTTTTCTATTTTAAGTGATGCATTTCTCTCTACCTCCACTGTGAATTATTTTCAGGCTGTATTAGTCAGGGTTCTCTAAAGGGACAAAACAAATAGGGATATATACATATATGAAAGGGAGTTTATTAAGGAGAATTGACTCACACGATCACAAGGTGAAGTCCCACGAGAGGCCGTCTGCAAGTTGAGGAGCGAGGAAGCCAGTAGTGGATCCGTCCAAGTCCCAAAACCTCAAAAGTAGGGAAGCCAATGGTGCAGCCTTCGGTCTGTGGCAGAAGGCCCGAGAGCCACTGACAAATCAGTAGTGTAAGTCCAAGAGTCCAAAGTCTAAGAACTTGGAGTCTGATGTTGGAGAGCAGGAAGCCTCCAGCACGAGAGAAAGGTGAAGGCCAGAAGATTCAGCAAATCTGATCATTCTACCTTCTTCTGCCTGCTTTAATCTAGCTGTGCTGACAGCCGACGGGATGGTGCCCACCCAGATTAAGGGTGGATCTGCCTCTCCCATTCCATTTATTCAAATGTTAATCTCTAGCAACACCCTCATAGACAAGCCTAGAAACAATGCTTTGTATCCTTCAATCCGATAAAATTAACGCTTAATATAAACCATCATAAAGGCCTTAATTATCCTAGAAAGTTTTCTTTAAACTACAGGGGTAAAATGCTCTCCTTTCCCATGTCTGGAAGAAGGAAATGAGTGAATTTGGACCTTTAATTTTCTTTCCATTTTTTTTTTTGAGACAGAGTCTCTCTCTGTCACCCAGGCTGGAGTGCAGTGGCACAATTTCGGCTTACTGCAACCTCCGCCTCGCAGGTTCAAGCGATTCTCCTGCCTCAGCTTCCCAAGTAGCTGGGACTACAGGCGCCCGCCACCACACCTGGCTAATTTTTGTATTTTTAAGTAGAGACAGGGTTTCGCCATGTTGGCCAGGGAGGTCTTGAACTCCTGACCTCAAATGATTTGCCTGCCTTGGCCTCCTAAAGTTCTGGGATTACAGGCGTGAGCCCCCACGCCAGGACGGACATTTAATTTTCAGAGCCACCTCACTCACAATTAGGTGGCAAAATTACCTTGATACTGAGCTCAATTTGTCCTGCTAGAACTTCATCTTTATAAGACAGTATACATTCAGTTTGATTTTCTGAAAGCTGCTGAAAGACCAAGCAACTCATGACTGTACTTTCTAGCAACACTTCTGACAGTTCTACAGATGTATCACATTTCTGAAGAGGAATCACTGTTGTTTTTTCCCAGGTATAAAGAGTTTTGTGTGAACTGGTGCTTCAAGCAAACAACATGTATCTACAAATTGAATGAATGTTTCTTAGACAAAGATGGCCATTGTAGCCTCAAACAAGCCTATTTATTTGGGTGAAGGAAGTGTTTTGTGAAGGAATAACAGGCTGACATATATTTATTAATGTCTCTCATACTGTGTGACAAAATCTGGCAGGGTAACTGTGAATGGAACAATTTGTCACAACTTTATGGAACCCTTTCACATACAGACTCTATGCCTTTGTTCAAGCTGCCTTGAGCACTTAAGTTTTCTAAAAGGTTTCTTGGGCAAATTTCCCACAAAATTTCCCCTATTATTTACAAGGCTTTCTGTTCTTCCTTACATACGTGAAATAACTCTTAAACATTCTTCTCAGAAGAATGTATCTCTTTCTGAAATTATTACATTCTGGAAATAAGACAAGTCTTCAAAGCGAAGTTGCAGAACTTATATTTCTATTGGGTATTTTCTTATTAAAATCTTAAGTCTGTATTTTTGATTTTTGATATTTACCTCTAACAAGAAGTTGGGTTATAATTGCCACTCAGCTAAAACATAGAACTCAAAAGGTGTCCCCAAATGTTTCAGTGGTTGTCATATCAAAAATATACAGTATGTTTATATGTTATATAAATATATGTATTGTTTATTTTTATGTATACATAATATACACATATATAATAGATGTAATACATACGTGATCTTGAAAGGCTCAGATGGTTGACCAAAGACAAATTGGTGAAAATTGTAGGGGGACATAATTTGACTGAATGTTTGCTTTCTAACCATCAGGACGATCCTGCTTCAGGGAGCTGTGACTTTTCATTCCTAGAGGTGTTCAAGTAGAGTCTGGGCCTCTTGTTGGAAATACTGACAAAATGTTGAAGGTATACACTAAAAAGTCTCTAAGGGCCCTTCCAACTATGGGATTCCATGCAATTAAAATATCATCTGAGGGAAATTGGGTTTTAATTTTAGATGTTGTATAACATCTAAATATTCAACCAGAAAGAAGTCTTCTGTATGAGGGAGAGAAATATCTTTAAAATTAATTGAATGCCAAAAGTTGAATTTTGGACAATCAGTTTATATAGCATGGTATTTGTTCTCTAAATGTTTATATTAGATGGGATCAGGACCATAAATAACACTTAATCATGCTGAGATTACTTTAATAGTAATCTTTTCTTATTAACTGATTTTTAGGCTTTTATCCAAGCCTAGAATGGCCATTTTTTTGTTATGAGTTGAATTTTGTCCCTCAAAAAAAGATATGCTGAAGTTGTAACCCTAAGTACCTCAGAACATCACTGTATTTGAAATAGAGTGGCTGCAGCTATCATTAGTTAAGATGAAGTCATACTGGAGTAGGGTGAGCCCCTAATTCAATATGATTATTGCGAGGTAGAGGAAGAGATAGGAGAGATGCATCCACAAGCCAAGGAGCACCAAGAACTGCCAGCTATTCCTGGAAGTTAGAAGAGAGGCATGGGGCAGATTCTCCCTCCCAGCCCTCGGAAGAACCCAACCTGGCCAACAACTTCTTTTCTCACTTCTAGATTCCAGTACTCTGAGGGAATAAATTTCTGTTGTTTTAAGCCAGCCAGTTTGTCATCTTTTGTTATTAGTTTGCCCCAGCAAACTAATATACCTTCCTTACAGTTAGCCACCTTTAGGAGTCATCTGTGTATTTATATTCTTCCAGAAATGTTCTATGCATATGCATGCACACACACATATATACATTATTTTTTTTCTTTCCAGTATACTTTGGAAATATATCATAAAACTGCTCTGTACTTGGCTTTATTATTACTTTTTCAATGAACATAATAGAAGCTTTTTTATGTCATAACACAATGAACTACTTTGTTCTTTCTAATGGTTGTGTAGTAAGCCATTGCATGGATTTAACAGTTTTCTTTCTAACCCATACTCTATGGATATAGTCATTTAGACTGTTTCCAGTTTTTTTCTTTTTTTCATATAAACAGTGCTGCAGTGGACATTCTTGGATAAGTGCCTTTGTGAACACATTCAAATATGTGCATATGATACAAATATGATAAATTTCAAGAAGTGGAAGTATCAAGTTCAAGAATATACGCATTTTAAAATTTGCATATATAGTTTGCCTTCTTATCTTCATATGAGCCTGTATCTTTGCACTCTCATTGGCTGACACTGTGTGGGATAATACTTTTGATCTTTATAATTTTTTAAACTATGAGTGAAGTATAACTTCATATTGTTTGGTTATTTCTATTTTATTTTTATACAAAGTAGCCAATTTTTCTAATAGATTGCTCTTATTTATATGTAAGAGCTTTTTTTAAAAATTTATTTCTTAGTCCTATTGAGTTGATATGAGGAGGATAGTGCAAGTGTCAGTTATTAAATGTGAATATTTTTGTTCTCAAAGTGACTTTTGTATACAGAACAGACTATTCAAAGGCTCAGTTTTGCTTAAAAATTTAGCAATCAGTTTATTAAAGTTAAATATCCAAAAACTGCTTCTCACAACATTTTTTTTTTTTTTTTTTTTTTTTTTTGAGACGGAGTCTTGCTGTGTCGCCCAGGCTGGAGTACAGTGGTGCAATCTCGGCTCACTGCAAGCTCCATCTCCCAGGTTCAAGTGATTCTCCTGCCTCAGCCTCCTGAGCAGCTGAGACAACAAACAGGAGCCCACCACCACGCCCAGCTAATTTTTTGTGTTTTTAGTAAAGACGCAGTTTCACCGGCTTCTCACAATTTTTAAATGCAGCTTCTTGATCTTACTATTCTATTTGTAAATCTAAAGAATTTTAGTAACCACATTTAGGAGAATTTTGAATGTGTGTAATAATATTTATGCACTTATTAACTAAATTCCTTCATACATTTAAAAACTAATTTTGTAAATTTAATATATTCAACAATCTTTTGAAGTGTGTCAGTTGTCTAAATGAAAAACTTTCCCAAAGTACTTAATACTTTTAAATATCTTAAAGGAAAGCACATAAACACAGTGGAGCATAATCCTCTTTCATATTTCAAAGCTTTTATAGACATTGTTGTATTTGCGTTTAAATCACAAGTCTATATCAATAAGTTCATTATGCATTTTAAATTGTAATTATGCAGCTCATCTCTCATTTTAATACGCCAAATTCTCTTAAACATTACTAATGTTTTATAGTTACCAAATGTGAACATAGCACTTGACCAAAAGCATCAATAAGATTGTTTTAATTCTTTTAGACATTCCCGTACTTAATTCTAAATTTTTCTAGGGTTAATGTTTAGCTACTAAAGGAATTATGTCATCTCCATCATTTTTAGAGTTGCCTACTCACCCTGCTGGAGGTTGTGGTTGTGTAACATTTAAAGATTTAAGTCAAGACATTCATTGAATTCTGACAGAGCATACTGAGCCCTACTTAAGAACTTAAAACAGTGGTCCTTTCGTCCTCTTACTCTGGGAAGCTAAAGTCCATGGTGCTTGGAATAGCTCTGTGTCTCCCTTCCAGGCTGATCGTCTGACAAGTTTAACTTTCCTTTTAGGGCAGAGATTGTCTTACCCATCTACCTCCAAAGGCTGTAAAACTTGATGGAATCCTGCATTCCCTAAATCAACTTCCATACTTAATTCTTACAGATACTAAAATAATATGAATTGGAACTGAACATTTTCTCATGGCTTTTTCTTTTCAGTCACAACTTCAAAGGACATTTGGCTGACAAGAAGAATGGCTTGTCCTTGGTTGTAATTTATATGTATCCCAAATATCTTTGAATAGTCACTTGTGAGTTGATTAAAAGCCTCATACATCTTGATCATATGGCCACCAACTGAAGGTCAGATATGTATTATACACACAGATTTAAATGTATTTATGAAGACATTTATTCAAGAGTGCTCACTGCAGCCTCGATTGTATTAAAAAGATTGGAAATAATCTAAAGGCCCATCAATAGAGGACAGGTTATATCACCTAGTAAAGGTTACAACATCTATTTAAAAGCACTTAGGATTCAACTTCACATTTCATAGGACTGAAGATAACATATTTTGGGGGTCTGACAGCTCAGTTTCTGGCAAGCTTGGTACCATACCCTCCTGACTCATCCCAGACTTAACAGGGAAATAATCTGAAGTCACTTTATCATACAGGGAAGGTAAGAAATATATCTGGATGGAAATAGAGTCATCTTCTACCAGTATATTCCATCTAATCTACTTTTCCATAGCGTGACACTGTGATCAAAGAATACACAGTATTTGAAAAGGAGTCAACTTGAACACCTTTTTGACATAATGAGTAAGTCACTAAAGTCTATTTTAGCATATACACATTTCAAAAATAAGAAGCTCTGAGGCAATAGGGACAGACAGCCTCTGCCTTCAGAAATTTTTCATCAGAAAGAGGAATATTTACTTATACTAATGTTATTTTATGTTATGGCACATAACATATTATTGCAGAAAGAACTAGTAAAATTAATTGTTGTACATTCTTATTGCATAAATAAGGTAGGACCCAGAAAGGCTAAATTATGTGATCCAGATTCCATAAATAGTAGAACTGTGTGAGTGGTAGGGACCCCAAATCTTAGAATCCATGTAAGAATAGTTTATATATTGTTATACCATTCTCAGACCAAGGGTGCGGATAAATTCTGAATTTTCTAAACCACAAGTCAGAATTCAATCAATACTGCTTTGCAGTAATGCATGAACAGAGATGTTTAAATAAATATCTAGAAGCTACAACAAAAGGATTTTAAGAGCAGGCTTTCTTTCTCTTTTAAAAAATCAGCTTGTGACTTCATATAAATGAGGTAGCGTTTTAAGAGTTAACTGTTAAGAACAACATTAACTGGTAGCATGGTTTATGGGCAGGAATGCCAGATTGCCAGGTTTCCCAAACTATATCAAGTTTTTAAAAGCACATGCAATGCAGCTGGGATTCTTAGTACAGAAAGTAAAGAAAGCCCCAGAAATTTTATGGAGAAGTTTTCATTTAAGTGAATATGTGTACCTTTTGATCCGATAGAAGACCCACAGTTTTTTTGTTTGTTTGTTTTTGAGACAGACTCTCCCTCTGTAGCCCAGGCTGGAGTGCAGTGGCGCGATCTCGGCTCACTGCAAGCTCTGCCTCCCAGCTCGCGCCATTCTCCGGCCTCAGCCTCCCTAGTAGCTGGGACTACAGGCCCCTGCCACCACGCCTGGCTAATTTTGTTTTGTATTTTTAGTAGAGACGGAGTTTCACCATGTTAGCCAGGATGGTCTCCATCTCCTGACCTCGTAATCTGCCCACCTCTGCCTCCCAAAGTGCTGGGATTACAGGCGTGAGCCACCGCGCCCGGCCAAGACCCACAGTTTAATAAGATTCTCAGGGTTTCGTGAAACTAGAAATAGTTAGGAGTTACTAATTATTACCTCCTAAGTACTATGACTAAAATCCTCTGCTGCCTGCAACAGGCAGCTCCTTTTATGATGTTGATTGTCGAGTCCCAGAAAATTTAGCCCACAATACCATCAATGCTTTTGTTTTTATTTCTGACACAGGTTGTGACACCTTAATAAAAAAAAAAAATACAGGCTTCATTAAAGATAATTATAAACTACTGTTTTTGCAAGCTATATAGATACATATGATAGAATACCAGACATGAAAACAGCTGCATTCAAAATTAAATAATTTCTCCTGATGAATTTAACTATTAATCAGTGCTTATGTAATCCAAATGAACATGAGAGTGGGAGAGAAGTCATCTTCTCTTTAGATTTAAATAAGAAGCGTTTTGTCCGTTATCCCACATTCTTATTGTTTCCCCCAATAAATCCAGAGATTGGGTGGGGGAAGGGGACTTCAGGAATACTTGTTTTCTCTCCTATCTCATCTCCCCCAGTTCCTCGTTTCTACTTGCTCCAGGTCATTCTAAGCTTGAATAAAGCCAGTTACCTTGGTATTTTCTGTAAACGTTGGCACACGTGTAGCCGACTTTACTGAAGGTTTCTAGCAATGCGGGGATTCCTATCACAGCACTAGAGACAACTTTAAATCGAGCATTGACCCCTCTGCTCACAAATGACCGTCGGCGACCGCACCCCCGGGACTTTCTCATGGAACCTGCTTCTACAGGCTCTGCCACCTGCTGTATTTCCTAGCTCCCTCCTTCCTTCTCTCACTTCCTTCTGTCTTTTCTCTTCCCCCTTACCCTCATCACTGAAGAACTCTTAGCTTTTTTTTGAAGAACAGCTTACCTAATCTTTAAAAAAAAAAACATGCCATATTACACACCATGTTTTAGGAGAGGGTCTCATTTTTTCCACCCAAAACAATCTTTCAAGTTATTTTCCTAAACAAAGGTAGCTTATATCATTAAGAGAAACTCTGGTGTCAAGTAAATGATTAGAATAATTTATCTTTTTTTCCTCCATCATGTTACACTTAATTTTCCTTTTTGTCCAACTAGAAAGCTCTTATTTCTTCTCAGCTGGTGAGCATCCAGTGCACTCTATGGAAGTTGTAAATATGTCCTTGGTTTTATCTGATACTTGGTTTGAGATCTCTTGTTGGCTTTTCCCTGCTCTTTTCCAGTTCTCAAAACTGACATTTCTTTTTCAGAAATAAAGTTGCCTGATGATCTTTGGGAAGGCTTATATTTATTTCTTCTCTATGCTTACTGAGCCTTACTTTTATTTTCTTTTTTTGCACTGATCAGAAAAGTAGAGGAAATAAATCCTCCTCTCTATTTTGCTAAAGTCGTCTTCCAACCCTGAGGCGCACCCCCCCCCTTTTTTTTGACAATAAGGGGAAAGCAGCTAATAAACACAGACTAACTCATTTGGTTTACTTTCCCTCTCCCTATACTTGATAAAATACTCAATTTGCAATAAAGCCTCTCTTATAATTCTATATCCTTAAGATACACTTTAGTCTTTATTCAGGAGTTATACCTTTTATTCACTGAATGTTTAAAAACATGGTTTGAACAAACCATGCTGAACATACTTTATGCTGAATCCTGTGGAATCCTACCCACACAAGCAGCTCATGATGTTTTGAAGATGTGCAGGAGGTTGATATTTTGAGTAAGGCAGTGCAGGATGCTCTGTTGGAGGATGAGAGATACAGAAAATGAAATTAGGTTTTAATTAGAAAGCCATTTTAGGGATTTCTGGATGTTAGGACAAGATGCTTTAGGGATGGCAGTGAGGACACACTTGAAGAGGATGGCATTGGAGAAAGTGTTGTCCAGAAGGAAGAAGGTGATCCAGATGAGAGAAGCTGAGCACCATCCCAGCAGAACCATGGCAGCAGGACTACAGAAGAACATGAACTACATAAAGTCAATGTCATGCTCAGCCAACTTTCTGAACATGGAATGTCAAAGACAGTAAGAAGCTGAAGATTTCTCAATGTCTATACTCAGAATACCTGTGAGGTTATTGCAGAGTAATGATCAATTCTTGCTCTGGTAGGGACATAGTAAATGGAAGACAAGTTGTTAAAACTTTGTAATATTCAAGGTCAATTGATATTTGTATATTCATTTCAGACAGTGTGTCAAATATGACTGATTTCCTGGAAAATTTATGTCTCCTAAGGAAAAGAGTTTCTAATTAGCATCTGTTTCACTTAGACCATGTAAATGGCGAAAACCATTCAGGCAATCTGTCATACATCCTAAATTATTTGAAAAGCTGTTTACATTAATCAGATAAATTGTGTAGCATTAGCCTGTGGGTTCTCAGACTATTTTTCAGCAAACACACACACCCCACAATGCTTCTACTTCTTCTTTTAAAAGTCTATTTTTTAAAAAAAATGTGGTATGTCTAATGACTTTTCCCCCTTCAAAACCCTGTGTGTGGGAGAATAACTGGTGGCTTATAATGAATTGTTTCGAATTTGACTCTCTTCATAGGCAATGTTATCTAAGCCACAGGTCTAAAAACCACTTATATGCCAGCAATTCCTAAATTTATATCTCTAGCTCTAACTTCTCCTCTGAACTCCAGACTCATATACACAATACCTCTTATATATCTCTAGCAGGAGGTCTGAGAGGCGTTTCAACCTAACAGGTCCAAAACAGAGCTCTTCTTTCCCATCAACCTGCTGCCTCTTCATTCTTTCCTCTCAGTTGATGTCATCATCCACTTGGTTGTTCAGATAAAAATTTAGGAGTCATCCTTGGTTCTTCTCTTTCATCCTTGAGACTGACACCACTGGATAAGTTGGGCCAATTCTACCTACAAAATTCTTTGTGAATCAGTTCACTTTTCTCCATCTCCTTGTCACTACCCTGAACTATCTTCTCTCCTAACATTTAACCCATTATCCAGAAAGAAGCCAGATTAATTGTTAAAAAAAAAAAAATCAAAATCATGGCCCGGCACAGTGGCTCATGCATATAATCCCAGCACTTTGGGACGCAGGGGAGGGTGGATCAGGAGGTCAAGAGATCGAGACCATCCTGGCCAAAGTGGTGAAACCCTGCCTCTACTAAAAATACAACAGTTAGCTGGGTGTGGTGGCATGCACCTGTAGTCCCAGCTACTCGGGAGGCTGAGGCAGAAGAATTGCTTGAACCCGGGACAGAGGTTGCAGTGAGCCAAGATTGTGCCACTGCACTCCAGCCTGGCGACAGAGAGAGACTCTATCTCAAAAATAAATAAATAAATAAATAATCCAAATCAAAGTACATCCATTTCTCTCATGCTTGGAATAGGAATCTATGTGATCCTACACCATCTACCACTCTAATTATTCTCCTATTCAGATCTAACTATTCTCCCCTTCTCATATGGTGATACGGCCACACTGGCTTGCCTTATGCTCCTTGAAGAGTCCAGGTTTATTCTTCCTTTATGACTTTCACTTTCATCAGCCGGGACTATCCTCCTTCTTGAGACTCACATGTCTGGATTCTTTTCATTCTCTAGTTCTTATTTCACATTTCACTTCCTCAGCTAACCCTTTCTTGATTCCTTGTCTCAGTCAGGGTCCACCCAGGAAAATGCAATAATGCTTAAGTGTTTAAAACACAGGAAATATAAAACATAGTATTGGTTATGGACATGGTTGAAGAGCTAAGAAGCCAAACAGGGGATGGTAAAACAACCAAGAGATTAATAAAAGCAGAAAGTCACTACCAATCCTAGTCCAGAGGGACAAAAAGTGGAGGTGAGTTTACTGGAGTTCAGGGACCACAGCAGAAGCTAGAATTACATCAAAAACCTCTGGTGAGAGCCAGGGAGGGTATGCAGCCCTGCTGAAGATGCCGTCTAAGGCAGAGAGACAGGGCAGAAGTACTCTAGTTTTTCCCTTCTACCAGTACTCCATTCTCATATCAGTGGTTCCTTTGATTAAATCCAGCCTTAAATCAGCTAACATAGGAGACAGTGAAATGCCTGCGGGGGTCAGCCCCACCACAGTACAGAGCAGAGCAAGACATGGGAGAGAAATTAGTTGAAATGGAATCAAGCCAAGGATGGGAATATTACCTAACTTAGTAGCCCTTGTTGCTCAAACACATCTTATCCCATCATTCCATTTACATCACAGCATACATCATCATTGCATAGTTTCTTGTTTGTTTATTTTTTATCTTTGTCTCAAGGTCATGTCCAACACAGCACCTGGCATATTTTATGTGCTCAATAAATAATTGTCAAATGAATACAATTGGAGAAATTTTTTCTCTATAAAATCACAGCAGAAAAGATATATAAAGTATTCATTTAATAATCCCTTCCATGTTTGTGTACATTGTAACTAGAAATACAAGCTGGGTTATTCATGAGATCAATAGTAACACATTTCTTGCAGGGACCTTAGAAGTTAGGTTGGATCATTGGGTTGGGATGGGGAGTAGTGCCTACTGCTATATGTTTTTTCTGAAGAGAAGACTGTAATACTTTTAAAATAAATACCTGATTCAGTCTTATAATTGTGTTTTTGCTTCCTTAGTCAACATTCGTCTTTAAGAATAACTTTACTGAAACAGGATAACATGTTTTTTAAAAATTGTAGAATGCTTTTGGTCACAAGTAAATGTTTCCAAAGTCAAGGAATGCTAGAAAAGATTTAATTCCTAAAAATTTAAATTAAGAATTTAAAATTAATTTAAAAATTAAAAATTAAATTTCAGAATTTCTCCTTTTCCTTCAAGTCACCAACTTCCCTTAGTAGTAATAAGTTCATTGAATTCATGCTGTTTATAACACAGTTAGCATGAAGATCTCAGAGCTCTAGATGCAGTTTAGCATACCATTCTCTTGTTTTTCGTTGAGAAACATGAGATTGAGGAATACCAAGAGGTTTCTCTCAGGATTATAACACCAGAGGACCAAAGGATCTTTAACAAGATAATCAAATCCACTCCCTTTGCCTCCAAGGTATGCAATGAATTATCAAGCTAAAGCAGGATTACATGTAAATCCACATTTGCTGAGAGCTCTTGGGGAAGAAGATTGTAATGACCCCATTTTAATAGCATTTACTGTCCATAAATGTTTCCTGATTATGCCACAACCTTCACACTACAATTTAAGCCTGTTAAGCTCACTCCTTCCTGACCTCCCATAATATGCTCAATTTTGTGTTGCCCTTTAGTTTTTTCATATACGAAAGTTCTGTCTTTATAACAAGATCATCTATAAGAATTACATGGCTTTACATTGTTTCAGTTCTTCCTGGAGTACAGGTTGAGAGATTTCTCAACTAACTGATGGACACCTTTTATAAATTTAGAAGTTTTGCAAGAACATAGCAACAAAAGTAGTTAAGAATATCAGATTTTATTCCACTTTGAACCTTCAAGTTTGTCAATTGCATAGGTTGCTAAAAAACTTCTGTAGTTTGCTAATTCGTAGCAAGATTTTTTCCCCACATAGTTAGAAAGGCTAAGCCTATATGATAACAGTACTCTTTCATGCTGATATTGCCTTTCATACAGAGACATATAAGTAAATATGGACAGAAATATTCAAATAACTAGTCAAATGATAATAATAAAAATCTAAATGTTAGAATCTATTTTGGAGACTTTTAATTAGCTAGTTGTTGATGTACATATGTAATCTACATGATATTGGTACATAAAGAGATTAAACAATAATCATAATAGGCCAATATTTATTGAGTTATTGTTACATTCCAAGCACTCTTCTAACTCTGTTTATATATAAAAACTTAGTTAAGCTTCACGACAATTCTGGGTTGCTACTATTAATATCTCATTCTAAAGAAAAAGGAAAGCTGATACGCAGAAATGTAAATTGTCCAAGAGCATGCAGTTGGCAGGTTTCAACTGATGTTCAAATCTAAGAACCTGTGCCCCTAACCACTAAAGTCCGGCTTCTGTGGTGAGAGGAAGCGGACTTTAATAGGAGGTGTCCAGGAAGTGGCACATGATGGTTCTGGTTTCAGTTCTCACTACAAGAAGAAGTAACTTGCTTGCCACAGCAGACAGAAGACCGCTGTTCTCTCAGAGGAAATGCAGCTGCCAGGGAGAAGGCACATATAGACACAGTAAAGCTATGGTCAGCATTTGAGGGGGCTATTGGAGGAAAGCAGAACTTTATGAAGAACTCAATCTATAAAAGTGATGCTTTGAGCTAGTAGTGGCATGATCAGTGACCTAGACTTAGAAATAAGGACCCTGAAGTAAGATATGGACATTCCAGCCCAACTAGGCATCATAGTATGCCAATCATCATGCCCGCATTAGAAGAGCACCAGACAGGATCAGACCTGTTTCCATAGCTCTTAGCCACACAGATAAAGTGTTATGATTAGTTGCTTAGTTAGTAGAACACACTGATGGTCTCTTGTAGATCATTGTTTATAACTAGAAAAATGAATTGCATACAATTCTTATTTGAGAGTATGGATGGAATTATTGTTAGTAAAACCCTTTCATCATCTTCTGAAAGTTCCCAGTCAAAAGAATCCTGCTATGTTTTGATAAATATGAGTTTGTGGATAAAAGAGTAGGGTGAACACATACTCTGACTTCAAAGTTCTTTAATGTTTATAAAATTTAGGTGCTACCTGCTGCAAATATATATATGCATGTATATATATATATACGTATTATCATCTGATGCCATATTTCTCAGCTGATAAATAAATACACATGTATATATACAAATACATATATTTGCATACGTAGTCTTCTAATACATTACCCTCTCCTGTTCCAGTCTCCTAAATTGTCAAAATCTCCCCATGTTCCTGCCCTACCATACTGAAAGAACATTATTTTCCAATTTTATATTACTTTCTGCAGACACAAAATCATGCCATGTCCCTTCTTACCTCCAAGCTTGTTGTTCTTGTTGCTTCTACCGGGAATGACCTTTCCACTTTTCTAGATATATCTAAATCCAGTCAATTATTCTTCAAGGCCCAAATCAAGTGCAGTTTCCTCAGATATTCTCCACCCAACCTTGATTATTCCCATCTCCATCCTCCCTTGGTACTTCCTGCTCAAGACACTTTGGCAGTCAATCACATGCTGCCCTGAACATTGCCATGTTTCATGTGTGCATACATTGCCTGACAAATCACTTGTATATTTCTTGGGGCTAGGAACTGACTCTTAAACTTTTTGCCTTTGCACAACTTCTAGGATAATGTCAGACGTATAGCTGACTCTCAATGCATAGCTGTTTGCAACAAAATGACTTGAAAGCACGTAATTGTTTTACTTCAGACTTACTGACGTCAATAACTACGTTATTTTTGAAGGACATTTTTTCCCCTTAGGTCCAGAAAGACCTGTAGGGCACACTGTACATCACAGTCCAGGCTCCATCTAAATCTACTGCATGTTCAGTGACAGCAATTGAGCGTATCCTCTTGTCTCCACATGCTTTTTAGTCTGGGTAATTTATATATTTCTACTGTTGGACAAAAAGCCATTTCATTGGAAGGAAAATGTCCTATTATTATAGAGGCACACAATTATTTGAGTTTAAACACATTTTGATGATAGTCCGCCAATGGAATTTTCTCACATGGAGGTGATGCCTATGTCAGTTTAAGTCCTCTGTGTCCAGAAATTGCTACAATTCAGCTTTATTGACATTGGCATTTAGGCAGGCAACTGTTGAATGGACTAATGAGACATGGTGAACGTAAAATATATGGTTTACTTAATGGTTTAAACAATAATCACACAGCATAAGAATATATCTCAGCCTCAATCATTCCTATGTATCTTAAAAACTGCAATACTTGTGGATCCATCCACTGTGAAGTTACCTAAAATCTCCAACTTAGTGCTTTTCATCTTGACTACCTCCTGGAATGACGGCTTCAATGACATTAATAGCACTAGCAGTTAGCATTTAGCAAGTACTTCTTATATGCCTATAATTATCTCCATTAATCTTCACAACAACCCTGTGAGAAGGCACTGTATTACTCTCTATTAGAGATAAGGAAATTGAGGCCTAACGAGATTAAGTGTCTTAGTCAAGGTCAAGAGTACAGTTAGTAAGTGGTAGAACCAGGGTTTAGTGCTCTCTGCCTCCTCAAGTCAGGCTAGTCTAAACTCTCCCTATGCTCAGCATCAGCATCACCTGGCAGCTTGTTAGAGACCCTGAGTTTCAAGCCCCACCAGGACCTACTGAAGCATAATCTGCGTTTCAACAGTTTTCCCAGGTGATTCATACACACATTAAACTTTGAGAAGCCCTTCTCTAAACCACCAGGTTATAATGCCACCCTTTCTGCCCAGTCTGTATCTCCTATCATTTGTTGTGAACTTAACTCTCCAAACTTCAGCGCAGTGTCCCTGTCCAATTTATAATTAAACCTTTGGTGGTTCTTTGGATTTTATCTCTTCTTTCCTTAGCTTTCAGTTTTTTGAGTAAACTTTTAGGGAACCTTCTTTAACACTCAAAAATGTATTATTTCAGCTGCATTTCTATGGTCATTTTCCAGCTCTCTATGGGTTTTTTAAAAAAAATGATGCTGGCCGGGCACAGTGGCTCATGCCTGTAATCCCAGCACTTGGCGAGGTTGAGGCAGGCAGATAACGAGGTCAAGAGATTGAGACCATCCTGGCCAACATGGTGAAACCCCCGCCTCTCCTAAAAATACAAAAATTAGCCGGGCATGGTGGCACGTGCCTGCAGTCCCAGCTACTCGGGAGGCTGAGGCAGGAGAATCACTTGAACCCAGGAGGCGGAGGTTGCAGTGAGCAGAGATTGTGCCACTGCACTCCAGCCTGGCGACAGAGTGAGACTTTGTCTCAAAAAAAAAAAAAAAAAAAAAAAAGAAATGATGCTAAGACCACAGAATGTTCCAGATAGAGTCACAGTTTGTCTTTGCACTTGGGAGGTATGGTGACTCCTAAAACAATTTATCATACATCCAGCATTGCATTGGCTTTTTTTTTCCCTTTGATTCAGGAACGCGCACTCACTAGTGTCCTTAGGGAGCAATGATTACCTTGGCTAAAACAGATGCTCACTTACCATATCTGAACTGAGAAAGAATGACGACAAACGGATTGTTTCTGATTCTCTTTGCTGAGCCCTAGTCATTCACCACCATTCATTTGATATGTCTCACTGAATTTATGAGTCCCCGAACGATCCATGCCTCACATTATTTCCTAACGCAGTGGTAGGACGCCATCTGTCCAGTTATGCAAGCTAGAAATTCAAGAGCTGTTCTTGGTATCTCTCTGTCCTTCATCTCTCTGTCCTTCTGTTGATGATTTCACAGACCAAATTTCTCTAAGTCCTCGTCATCTTTCACCCACCCTATTGGAGTAGCTTCCCATGTAGTCCACCTATATTTTCGTTTTCTCCTTTTTCTGATTATGCTATCTCTTCTTTCTGATTATGCTACCTTTCCCTCTGGCTTAAAGTATTCAGAGGTTTCCATTTGTCCTTAAGATAAAAACAAGACTCTTCAAGTGAGGAGGACCTGTGTCCCCTACCTTAGATCCCAATCCTATCTTGCACTGATGACTCCATTCCCTCTTTGTGGCAACCACCCCCATCCCCAGGCCTTCCTGCCTTTCCTCACGTTGGCTGTGCTTCTCGCTTGCACCGGAATGCTCCCTTTACTCAATAAACATCCCTCAGAAGGCTGGGCATGGTGGCTCACGCCTGTAATCCCAGCACGTTGGGAGGCAGAGGTGGGCTGATCACTTGAGCTCAGGAGTTTGAGACCAGCTTAGGCAACATGGCGAAACACGATCTCCAGAAAAAATTCAAAAATTAGCCTGTCTTGGTGGTGTGTGCCTGTAGTCCCAGCTACTCCTGAGGCTATAGTGGGAGGATCACCTGAGCCCCAGTAAGTCAAGGCGGCAATGAGCTGTGATAGCACCACTGCACTCCAGCCTAGGCAAGTGAGACCTTGCCTCAAAAAGATAAGTAAATAAAATAAAATAAGTATCCTTCAGAAATCTGCTTCACTTAGGAGTCCTCTTTCTGACAACTGTCTGTTAGATCTCCCTATTGTACACTCTCATCCATTCATTCACATATTTGTGCATGTAAATAACACAACAAATATCTATTGAGCTACTTTTCTGTGCCAGAATCTGTGCCAGAGTCTGTGCCAAGGGCTGGAGACAAAACAGTGAACAAAGCATGTGTGGTTCCTGATCTCATCGTCTAAAGTGGAAATCAGAGCACAAGTCTCTCTCATTTCATAGAACTTATCGTAGGCCCAATTTGACACTAATCTTTATGACATTATATTTATATTTGTTTCTTTTATAGACTTTAAGCTCCATGAAAACAAGGATTTCTTTCTCACTGTTTTGTTTCTGGAAGCTAGCACCATAGCTCTCATTTAACAGACAAAATAAATATATATTGAGTACGTGGATTTTAGCTATTTAGACCTAAATGCCCATATTAAAATTCATCTGCCACATATAGACTCATTAGGTCTTAAAATGTTTATTTTCCTCTTAAACTTGTCATTTTAGGAATCATAGCTCAGTGTCAGTCACAAACATTGGATTTTTAAAATAATTTATTTTAAACTATTTATTTGTTGCTAACTGGTCAATGCTAGCTCATTCATCTCTATAATTTCTCCAGATAATAAATAATCCCTGCTTGGAGAAAGAGCCCTGAAGTATCTTGGAACACTATTTCCTGCAGAGTTTGGTCCACTTATTCATTATGTTGAGTTTTCTATTGTTAAGCCTCATTCAGACTTTCTTATTCATATCTAAATATCGCTCTCAGTCCCTGAGTGACTAAAGCTCTGAAGCAGATTTTATAGTAGCTTTAAAAATCTGAGTATATTAAACATGCTTGCCTCTCCCTTCCCTCACTTCGTTGAAGAAATAGCATGCCTCACTTTGTCTTCAAAGGGTTCTAAGGTCAAATACTACTGGGAAACAATGGCTTAAACACAGCAAAACAAGTTTTTTCCTGTGGCACTTTTTCTTAGAACCCGTTAACTTGCTATTTGACACGGTGAATCTTCAAGTGTGAGGGGATACTGCCTATTCAGAACACCAGATTTTTCAAGCACATTTGATAGTGGGACTCTCTTCTCCATGATCACTCATCAGAAAACTTTGGGAAGGGTTGCTTTTAAATCAGCCTGACTCTAGATGTGGAATAAAATGTCCGCAGGTCACTGTTTTGGTTATTATTAAAAAATAAACTGTTTTGGTTTTCCCTGAAACTTGGCTGATTCCTGGAAGAATGTGTGTCCCATTCAACTCAAAAAATAATTATTGAACACTTGTTCTGTGAATGTCTAATGCTGGGAGCTCTCTTGGCCAAGAAGATTACAGTGAAGTCATTGCTCCTGAGGAGTACGAAGAGAAGAAAATAGTTGACATTGAGTCCCTGTTCTGTTCCAGGCCTGCTGCAATGCTGACACACAGCACCCCTAAATGGTAGAAATAATTATTCCTGATGAGAAGACAATAGATGCTCAAGGTCACACAGCAGGTAGGAGACCTGAGACTAAAATCAAGGCCTCTTTCTTTCCAAAACTTGTCTCCCCTTCCCTACCCCTATCAACCATGACCTATGTACAATCTTGTGTGAGAAACTCACTGAAAATAACATGAATATTATATCAGCAAATACAAGTAAAGTCCTATGGAAATCATAAGGGCTGTTTAGCTGTTTCAAAAAGATGATGTTCTTTTCCTTCCCCCCAAAAAAGGGTTTTCATCCAGAACCGAGCTTGAAGAGTATATTTCGGTGAATTATGTAACTAGGAAACCCTCTGCCTTTGCTGCTCTGTCTTCTTTAAGTAAGTTGTGAAATTTCCATTAATGCAGAAGTAGAACTACTGTTCAGCAGGAATTCATAACTTGTGCTTGTGGTTTATATTGGTTGTGGCAGATGTGATTTCCTTCACAAAATCCCAGAACTGGAAGGAAACATAGAAATTGTCATAAGGCTCCATTCATCACAGTTAGGGCAGTGGAAGCGTAGAAAGAGTCAATAAATTATTTGTCCAGAATCACTTCAGAAACAATAATACAAGTATGTATTAATGATGATGGCCAAACCATCACTTCTGTTTATTGAGAATCTACTAAATAATGTGGCCTTTATAATGTACTTGTATATTATGTATTATCCCTATTTTCAGAACAGGTGTTTGAGGCTCAGACAGGTTAAGCAACTTACTGTAGGGCACACAGCTCAGAGGTGGTAGACCCAGGGCTCCAACACAGTCATTCTGACACCAAAGTTTAGACTCTGTCCACCATGCTGCTCCATGTTCCTATAAAGTGGGCTCATCAAGACAAGAAATCAGGAGTAATTCAACCTAATTCCCCTTGACCCCAAATCAGATGAAAATCTGGGGGCCCAAGAAAGCCTTGAAAGCACATCATTTATATGAGATGTGATTGAAGAACAATGGACCTGTATTTTAAAAAATTATGTAGGAGGTCATCGATCCAAAGTCAGGGGTAGTCTCTTCAAATACTCATTATAAGATGATGGATTTATTTCAGTGATGATGCCACAGCCTGAAACCGTTTGAAAATTTCTTTTTTTCCCCATTACTTTTATAACCTGCAGTATGTTCTTTTGAATAATCACCATAACGGTAACACTATTAAATCTGTTCTTCTTTGAGAGCAGATTTAATTTTTCACACTGTTTGGAATTTAGTTTGGAGAATGAGGGACTGGGTAATAATGGTCAATATCATGTCATGAGACCACTTTTCTTGATTGTCTCAACACAAACACAGAAGGTCTTATTCAGAGTTAAGCTTGGTCCCTTGGGTCAACAGTGGCATCTACGGAATCCAAGTCTCTCAGATTTGCATGGCACCTGATAGGTATTCTAAACCCAGTCTATGTGTGCTATGTAAAGGTAAAATAATTTAAAATAGCTACACTTTCATGAACAACTTCTGTATTAATCTTTATTTCAAGGAAGTGTGAGATTATGATGATACAATAGTTACAATCATTTAGGTATTTTTCATGGCAAAATTAGTTTCTTATTTTAAAATCTTACTTATCTTTGAAGGCCCAGCTGAATCCTATTTGATCCATGACAATACACTACCAGAAAAAGTCTAAAATTATTTTAAAAAGTCTAAAATTTAGAAAAAGTCTAAAATTACCAGAAAAAGTATAAAATTTGCTCTCTGTTCCAATTTCTGAGTATCTAATCAGCTACTACATTATATGTTTATTTCATCTTTCATAGTGTTTGTCTTATCTTCCTAAAAGACTATTAAAAAAAAGTGGGCAAAGGATAGGAACAAACACTCCTCAAAAGAAGTCATACAAGAGGCCAAGAAACATGAAAAAGTGCTCATCATCACCAATTTTCAGAGAGATGCAAATCAAAACCACAATGAGATACCATCTCACACCAGCCAGAATGGCTGTTATTAAAAAGTCAAAAAACAGCAGATATTAGCAAGATTGCTGAAAAAAGGGAGTGCTTATACTTTGTTGGTAGGAATGTAAACTAATCTAGCCACTGTGAAAAGAGTTTGGAGATTTCTCCTAGAACTAAAAATAGAACTACTATTTGATCCAGCAATCTCATTACTCGGTATATACCCAAAGGAGAATATATATTTCTACCAAAAAGACTTGTATGTTTATCACAGCACTTTTCATAATAGTAAAGACATGGAATCAACTTAGATGTCCATAAACCGTGCATTGGATAAAGCAAGTGTGGTACATATACATCATGGAATACAATGCAGCCATAAAAAGAACAGAATCATGTTCTTTGCAACAACGTGGATGCAGCTAGAGGCCATTATCCTGAGCTAATTAACACAGGAATGGAAAACCAAATACTGCGTGTTCTCACTTATAAGTGGAAGCTAAGCATTGGAAACACATAGACGTAAAGATGGCAACAATAGACACTGGGAATTACTAGAAGGGGATGGATGGGAGTGGGGCAAGGTTTGAAAAACTATCTATTGGGTTCTATGTTCACAACTTGGGTGATGGGATTGATAGAAGCCCAAACCTCAACATCACACAATATACCCAAACATGCACATGTACCCCTGAATCTAAAATTAAAACAATTTAAATAAAGAAAAAAAGAAAAATATATACTTTAGTTTTTAAGTTCTTCTGTGTTTTTCTGCTTAGCTCTGTGGTGAATGCATGGTAAAATGAATGTTTTTAAGATGTGATGCTTCCCTAAATCTCTTCCTCATTTTTGCATATCTGCTCTTTATGAGTATAAGCTTAGTTTTTGGAAGATTGTCAATATTCAGTGTTTTCTTCCTTTTAACCTTATTCGCTCTGATGTTCATTTTCCCTGAAAAGTTCCCTTTACTGACATTTCTCTTTCATGTGAGAAAACTGCATTGACTACAGTCATATTCAGTGGTGGACTGAAGTGTAAAGTTGCACTATTTCAGGGACTTTTGGTCAATGTAGGCAGCCTTTATCATAATTTAGGCCCAAACTTCTATGGAAAGTTTAGATATTTAGAACTATAAAAGTTGTATCTTTAGCTGGGATAGGTAAAATTTCTATTCTCCTGGCTTAAGAGGCAAGTCATTTTCAAACGTATAACGTAAGAACTATTGATACAAAGGTCTGTTGTTGCCCTTTGATAAGATTAAGGTAAAGTCAAAAATATTTATTGAAAAAAATTTTTATAAACAAACACCTACTATTTTATAAACACCTACTTTCTGCACAGCCCTGGAATAGGCAGATCCCAGAGTGTTGAACTCAGGAATACTGTGTACCATCAAAAAAAGGACTTCAAAGTCTTGCAGATTATTTACTTCTGGCAGAGTTAGGGTGACTCACACATGTAATTCCATTCTGAGAAAGCCTCAGAACAAAAGAAGGCAGAGTGGATCAGTACCAAAATCCTAGAATTTAAAACCCATCAGCTCCAGACAGAGGAAGTCCATGGTGAGTGGGAAGTAGACTTTTCAACCAGCGGAGAAGCCTCCCTACTGAACAGGAAGCATGCTTTGTCCCAGAAAGACTGAAGAAAAATGCAGAGAGGGTGCCTTTCTACTTTTTCTATTATAGGAGAAGGGTGGATCAAGAGGCTGGCAAAACCACAAAGAATAAAATATTGCTGGCCCATGGAAACAGACATATTAAGAAATCAGGAAGTCACCCTGCTGCTCCAGAAGTGGTGTCAGTGAATGGTGCCCCAGCATCCAAAGTCATTTTGGAAAGGACAGTAGTCTTCAATGCCTGCTAATGGGAAACCTTCAGAAGAATCAGTTCCTAGGGAGAGACTAGAAAGATAGGTGATAAATAATGACAGGGCTTGAGAGTTCCATCTATGATGGACCTCAGTTTAAAATCCTAGTATCTTTGCACTCTTCCTAGTTTATAAAGACCCATGGTGTAAGCGTTTATACAGCATTACAAGCAAGGAATTCCAAAATTTCAACAAAGACATATCTTTATCAAAGCAGTCTCATTAGCTTGTAAATTTGACAGGGAAAAAATCATAGGGAAAACAAACTTGAATTGTTTTGCATCGAGGAAGGTCAAGGTAAATTTTCAATAAGGATGAAAACAATCTGGAATGGAGTGGCTTACCCTAGTTTTAGCAAACCTTAACATGGAGGGTCAGGATTGTTCCTAGGAGTCCGGATTGTCAAATGAAGTGGTTTCCCAGAATGAGCTCTTAAAAATACAGATTTCTGCTCTCGCCACCACATCATCACCACCACCACCAATTTCCTCCTCCATCCCAAAAAACTCTGATTTAATTCCTCTGTGCTTAGGAATCTGTGTTTCCAACAGCATTCATCAGCCATGTTTGGAAACCTCTGGTCAAGGGAACCAATCAGGATAATTCATGCCAGTAGTTTTCCACCCTGACTGCATATTGAATCACTTGAGGAGCTTTTAACAATACCAGTGTTGGAGGTTCCTCTCCCAGAGACTCTCATTTAACTTATCAGTAGTGTGAATTTCCTAAAAGCTCTCCAGTCAATTCTAATGTGGAGCCAGGTTGAAGAACCACTGACTGAAGTCAAGTTAGACTCCAAATTTTCCATTTTGAACTTTTCTGACCTGCACCCATTTGACTTTTGAAATTGTGGGCATCTAATTTTTAGAAATTTCATACAACATTATCCCTACTTTTGATCAAAAATTCCAAACTGTAATATTAAAATTGGTTACATTTTCATGACTGCTGTCCTTCCTCAGGTATTGCTAGGCTGTGGTAGCAGCAGCAGCAAGAGAGTCTTTGACACACAGGCCCTACTCCTTCAAATCTTCTCTTACAAATATCCTATATTCTTTGAGAGAGTATATTTGCTGAAAGGTTGATACAGTAGAGAGATGACTTCAGAATAAATGTGAGATTCTCTAAACCAAAAAGGCTGGCCAGGAGTAAGAAGACTCAGAAGTGATGCCTCAGTTGTCAAAAGAGAAAAGGCAACAGAAGACTTCTAGAAGCTGCAGTAAAATTCTTTCCTGGAGCTGTCCTGCTGTTATAAGCCATTTGGCCACCTGACTCATTTGACTGAAATCCTTTACACTGCCCTGTAGACTGTCCAGGCACCACCTCAGACTCTGCAACTAAGATATTTGCCTCTCTACATTGTAATTGAGTCTTTGAGATCCTGGGTATTGTGAATCTCATGACTACCCACCCCCTCATTATTTTATTTAACTCATCGAATTCATGTTGGTGAGCTAAAGAGCATAACCTTCTGCCTGCACCACTGGCCAGTGAACCAAGACTCATAGTGAAAGGACATTCTGGACTGTCCCCAGATGGTTATGTCATCTACATACTCTCCACTTACCTTGACTGGCCCCCTGGCAGTGACTGGATAGAGCTTGAAAATGTTAACCAATACATGGTAAAGACTTTGTGGTAAGAGTCCCAGGACACAACAATTTCAGAGTGCATGAGGGCATTCTTGTCAGAAGCTTGTGGAAAGCAAGTTGTGAATGAAGCAGTTAGAGGAGACTTCCTTTGATGAATACAGCCTTCAAAATTGTTTTAGGAAAGGAAGGTTATGGAAAGGGAAGACGATATTCAACCATCTCAAAATAGCTGGCTTATTACTACAAGAAAATGATAAAATGGGGGTATATTAGTCACATTTCCTTGTTTGTTATTGTACCAAAAGTATCCAGTGAATTGCAATGTTATTTTGCATTGCTGTTGAGGCTTCTTAAATGCAGCCTATGATTGCAATGAGCAGAAGAAAAAAACTATCTAAAGCAAAGCACAAGACTTCCTAACAGTGAGTGACTAGTATCATTAGTTTGTACAATTGGTCCTACATATCCAATTGTAAGTTCAGAATCCCTGTATTAAACCAACTGTGGATCAAAAATAGGTAGGAAATAAACAATAAAAGATAACAATACAATAATAAAAATAATACAAATAAAAATACAGTATTACCACTGTTTACACAATACCTACATCATATGAGGCATTATAAGTAATATAGAGATGATTTAAACTGTATGGGAGGATGTGCATAGGTGATGTGCAAATATTATGCCATTTCATATAAGTGACTTGAGCATTGTGGATTTTGGTATGTGTTGGGGTCATGGACCCACAGATACTAAGGGATAACTGTATTTGCTTATTTTATGTTGTTGGCAGGAAGCTTAGCACTGTTTCTTTAAGCAATCTGGTTTACTCCCAGGGTGTATAACCCAAGAAAGTTGGGCGTCCTTTCTTGCTTCAACCTTCTTTGCTGTTCACATACACATACACATACAAATTTGCTGTATATCCTCTTGGTCTACAATGGGGACTCTCATTTATTAATCTATCCATTTAACATATATTTATTAATCACCTATTGTGTACCACCACTCTCTTTTTTATCACGTTGGCTTATGTCACCTCCTGTCGTAGGAGTGAGTCATGCACAATAGTGATGCCTCCAGCTTCCATTTTGTTTCTCTATTTGCCCATAACAATAAAAATAACAGCTAATACTCTGTAGTGTTTACCTTATACAAGATATTGTTCCAAGTGCTTTATCTATGTGGAGGAGCAGGCATTTAATTTCATATGATAGACATACTAAAGACATCTACTTGGTGTAGTAATTTGACAAAACACCTTTACTGGTAAATAAGTTATGATCCAGACAGGAAGTCAGGAGGTGACTCTCTGGTCTCAGCTATAGTTTATCCACCTCTGAAGGCAGATCAATTGAATAATTCAAATTGAAAAAGAATCACTCTGAGAGCTGAATCATCTCATTTGTATCTCTCATTGGTGTGATTAACAGGACATATGCCAAATCCCTGTTTTATTGTGTGCTGCGAATGCCTTTTGTGTTAGTATATATTATGAGTAAGTACTCTGTGCGCTCCTGGGGAGAAGGCACCCCTTGGTACTATCAGCAGTTTTTCTCCTTCTGACTTGTTATGATAACAACTTTTGTTTATACAGCCAATGCTTGGAAATTCAGGATAATGTGAAACACTCAAAACATATGACCCAATTTTTCTGGAACTATCCTGATTTGAAATATTTATCCAATCATCCCCACAAACCACTGTCTGAGAAAAGTGAAGCTGCTGAAAATGCTGTCTTTGGATTTGGATGAACTAAGATTTTAATCACAGCTCTGCCACCTACTACGCTATGTGACCATAGGCAAGATGCTTTACATTTTGAAGCCTCAATTATTTTTTAGTATGTTCTTCCTTCTTAGAGTTAAAGCAAGGATAAAATAAGATTATTCATGTGAAACAGTAACCACTGGCTTGTATATAGAAAATCCTCATAATTTTTTCCAGTATTATTCATTAATTCAAATATTTGAATTCAAAAATTCATACCACTTGTTCCAAACTGCCTTTCATATCCAGCAACTCCCCACAAAAACTTTTCAAAATTCAAAATTTTTATTTCTAAAATACGATGTCTATAGCTAAAGAGAATGGAGGGTACATTAAACAGATAATCTCTATGTCTGTTTGAAGTTAGTAGTAAGTAACAAAATGTGCTTATTTGAATTTACTTTTATTCCTTCTTTGGCTATTGGTGTTTTGTGAAATTGCTAAGTGAAATTACCAAGTGAATGGGAGACAAATGACATTAATAGCAAATTGCAAATCCATTTCTCAAATAATTTAGATAAGACAGAGCATTTCTTTCAATATATTACAATAAATTCCAATTCGTTTTAATTGCAACCTGTGACTTGCTGAAAGGAAAGAATAATTAGCCTATTTTAGAGAGGGAGAAACTGAATTTGTGGAAGTTTGGGCAGTAAATTCCCAGAAAGCCTTGGCCCAGTTGTTCACTGCTCACTAATAGACTGCTTCCTTTAGTCACTGAATCATACTATTTACTGGCTAATTCATTTAATTATTTCTTCATTCAGCAAGTATCTACTGAGCACCTGCTGCGTGCTAGGCACTGTTCTAGATGCTGCAGATACAACAGTGAACAAAGCCAACCCAAATCCCTGCCTTTGTGGAGCTGATATTTAACGGGGAAAGAGAAACATTCAGCAAACAGTACACTGTATGTTATGTTATATGCTGATATAGACCGTAGAGCAAATTCAATCAGGGCAGCAGGATGGAGAGCGAGGTTATAATTTTAATGAGGGTGGTGATTAGGGATGTGTTTGTGGATAAGGTAACATTTGAGTCAGGACTTGAAGGAGGTGAGGGATCCCCAGTGTGGGGATCTGAGGACTCCACGCTCCAGGCAGAGGAAACAGCACCTGCAAAGACTCTTGGCAGGAGGGTTAGGACATGTTGAGGACCAAGGAGGCCTGGAATGAGTGGACAAAGGGGGAAATAACTGGGATACAGAAGGTGTAGGGTCTTGCAGGCCTTTGTGATGACTTTGGCTTTGTCTGGGACTAAGTTGTGAGGGCACCCAGAGGTTTCTAAACAGAGGAATGGTACAATCTGAATTCACTTTTATTGGGGTCACTCCATGCTGTGTGGAGAATAGACAGTGGGGGTCAAGGGTTGAAGCAGGAAACCAGCTGGGGGAGCTGGAATAATCTGCTCAGGCTTTAGCAGAGTTGGTGGTGAGAAGCAGTCAGAGGTGAAGCAAGAGCCGGCAGAATTGGCTGAACAAACTGGATGAGGTTTGTGAGAGAAAGAAAAGAAATAAAAATGACTTCAGGGTTTTTGGCCTGAGAAGCTGAAAGTGTTGAGTGACCGCCATTATGTGGCTGTCTGAATAATGCAAGGTCTTGGTTCCAGAAATAAAGCTGCAAATTCAATCAATGGTAAAATCATTTTTTTTGCCATCTATTCATTTGGAATGTGTAAATTTTATTTGGACAGGGCCTGAGATGACATCTACCACTACTTTTTCTTGAAATACCAGACTATCTAAAGAAATAAATCATATAAACTAGGCTCCAGAAAGAATATTTGGACAGGAATGTGTATCAGAATTTACAAAATGGATTTTTAGCAGACATACTCTCCTGACTTCATCACAGACTTAAGGAAAGATAATTGACAGGACGGGTCCTAGGTTTAAATATTTTTTTAAAAATTGCCCTAGATGATTCCAACATACTTTATCCTTTCCCCTCTGTCTTGTGAGAACTATGGTATTTTATGAAGCTAGCAAATCTGTTTAAGTCTGATGAAAACCACTGTATTTTTTTTGAAGCTAGCTGATGTTTTAAGTACTTCTAAAGCAACTTAAAAATGGTTTATATGTTAAAAACTATACACAGGGCTCATTTCTGCATTTTTTAAGGTTCTCTGTTAGCATATTGGAATTACAGTGTTAGAAGAAACTTTAAAATCATCTAATTCCATAATTAGGCTTAATATTCTGTGCCAAGGTTGACAGACTGATGGCTGCTTCCTGGAGCTCTGTGTTAAGAAAAACTCTGAGGGTGTTTCTGGGCCTAATAGAAAGATCACTGTGCAGCTTAGCCAGATCGGCTGTGGGAGCAGGATGGGAAGTGACTGTGCATGTACCACTCTATTCCATTCCATTTTATTCTAGTCCCAACCTCTCCTTCCAGGGAACCTTGCCTGAGACCTCATAGGTTGTCAGGGGTCTCAGTGGTCTTCATCTCCAATCTAAAGCTCTTTTCAGCACACTTCACACACTGGGCCGTCTGTGTTGCCCTAGGAAGTAAACAACTCACATGGACATTTCTATGCATGATAAAAACTTGAATACTGAAATTCAATAGCTTGTAACCCAGACATTTCACCAATCTAGACAGATCTGAATTAGTGAGCTTTTATTATATAGGAAGGGCAAGCACCTTAAATGTAAAAGAATGGTTCTGTTATTTTTATTTCTCTTTTCTTTTAAAAAATTTCATGATTTGGCATGAATAAAGAACAATGAAATAAAAGCTATATTTTATAGACTATGGTGGAGTGGATTTACAGCTAACACTATGATTCACAAAAACTGGCATAAATAATTTTTTCTTTTTGTCTCCAGGGCCATGGAATGTAAAGGAAATGGCTGAGCAGCAGCTGCAAACAATTACTAAGCATTTTCAATGGTCTTGTGAAATGCTATGAATTCAGAGCATCACTTCAGAAATCCCGATTGCATCCCTCAGAAAAAGTGCCCAGCCACCGGGCCAAACCCTCTTATGCCTCTCCTTGGCAAGGTTTGAGGATCCAGCTTTTATGTAGGCCCTGTCTTCTGACACCCTAAAATAAATAGTCCCTCTCTTTTTCTTCTTCTGGACCCCTCTCTCTCCTTAACTCACTTTAATTTTATCTTCCAGAATGTGTTTCTTACGATTCCTTTAGTTTTAGCACATCACAGTTCATAAATGCCCAAAACTGGCTGCTGGAGAACCACAACCCCTTTCTGCACATGCATGAGGAAATTTTCCTTTAGGCCCTGAAAGCAAAGTCCTGTCCAACTCAAGCAAGCTAATTGTGAAATGCTGCCCGTATGAACTTTCCTATTATTGCACTAGGGATTCCTGAGTTTTAGTCAACTTGAAAAGAGATTTTTTTTTTTTTTCTGAAGGAATGTAACTCCTTAGACTAACATATGAAATCCAAAACATAAAATGCAACTGAAATATACATAGTAAACTATGGTTGCCACAGTCACCTTTAACTTGTGTTCTGAGAGAAAAGGGTCCCTGGGTAACTGTGAGTGGAAGGAGTTGGAGACCTGAAAGAAATATCAGTGATGTAACCAAAGAGTAGTTGGAAATGGATGGCATCCTGGCCTGGTCAAAAACACCACACTAGGCTATTGATTACACAGTGGCCTCAAGTCACAACCCAGAGACCAGGGAAGGTCAGCAATTATGGACCTGTGTAGCCATTTGTTAACAATTTACCTTTCAGTCATCGCCACAGTGAAAGACTAACTCTGCACTGTTATTATTCAACAAAACTAAGCCAGAATATCATGAGCAGAGAACTGGTAACAGCATTAGAAAAGACATCTCAATTTTTCTTCTTCTATATACATATATAGAAGACATACATGTATATAAACATACATACATATCTATATACATATCTATCTATCCACCTATCTATCTATCTATCTGAAAGGAAGAAATTGTTGGATAAAATACAAACGCTCCTCTGACTGCCACAAAGTCAGGTGTCCTATGTGTAGGAGTCTTGTGAATTTCCTTTTCTCTGTAAGTCCAAAACAAAATAAACTGTTCTGATGGTCTGTCTGCAAGTATGGAAAATATTCATTATTATGTCATATGTTAAGCTTGAGCAAATGGTGCTTGATTGTGAAGTGTAAAAGTCAAACTTCGGGATGCAACTGAGAGAGCGGAATGAAAGTGTTTATTTAAATTGGGTAATGAAAAACATGTAGTTTCAAGTCAGGTTTAGGACTAGAAAGAAAAGTATCCCTGCAACTTTGGAATAAATTATTAGGAAATATAAACATTTTCAATTGCAAACATGTGAAACAAAGTTTTAGTTGTTGTTTGTCCCCTCCCCCTTCCTCCAATGTATTTCCCCCCCAAAGAAAAGATGTTTATATCTACAGGTGCTGTTACGCTCCAGTGGGCCACATGACAGCATCATCACCTTCAGATGCTGGGTGACCAGCAGAATGCACAGAAAGACGATCCAGTCTCATAGCAGGATTCTTGATGATGAATGACCTCTGGATGTATTTTTTCTGAGTAGTTCACATTTTAATATAATAGAAAGTCCTTGTAAAGAGAAAATAAATATCTGCATTATGATCATATGCATTATAAAGATTGGTAAAACATGAACAAAAAAAAAAGATGGGAAATACTAGGAATCTACCAAAAACTGGAACCATTCAAGCTCAAGTAGCCAAGGCTGAGAATGTTGCATTATCAATAAAAGCAACCGAAGATATATATATATATATATCTTCAGTTATATATATATATATATATCTTCAGTTATATATATATATATATCTTCAGTTATATATATCTCTCTTCAGTTTGTATATATATTAATAAATCATCTAGCTTTTATTAATTAATGTATTAATTAATTAAAACATCTAGATGCTATTATTGATATATAAATATCTTCATATATATCTTCAGTTTATATGTCTTTATCTTCAGTTTTTATATATGTAAAACTTCAGTTTCTTTTATTAATATTGCAACATTGCAACATCTTGTATATGTATCTTGCCCATTTCCATCTTTTGTGAAGAAATACTAGATTAAATAGAAACACAGATAAATTAGGTGAACTATGCAAAATAATAGACTGTTGATGGAAATAAGAAAAAAAAGAAATAATGAACTAGGGTTGCAGGTGAATATTCAGGTGGGTGATTCACATGCAGGACCCAGAGAGTGAGTCTTTCACTTTTCAAAGATCCATTTGATTGTCCTGCATTATTACTGGCCTTAGAGAAAAGTTACTTATTATGAAATGAGTAACTTGTTTAGCCATTTTTAATAGGGTAACTGGTTACCCTCTACATAGTTGGGCACCCACAGACAGTTTAGATCTCTGAATTCCTTTCCAAAGAAACTAAAAGTAAGATAAGATAAAAGGAGCATTTTTGGCTCACCATTTGCTTGTTCTGGTGAATAAAAATGCTCCTAATTTTAGTAGTAGGTTTCCTAATTTTGGAAATTTTCTACATCAGATCTTTGACTCTCATACCTTTCATTCAGATTCAATCAGCAATGGTTTGCTGCCACAGTATTGATTCTAATTTTCACATATCATCTGCTAGTCTTTTTCTTTCTTTCCCTTCTTTTGAACATTTTAAATTGTGACATAATGCACATTCAGAAAAGAAGAGAAAACCAATAAGTAGGGTTTAGCAAAGTTGTTACAAAGAGAACATCCATGTCACTCTCACCCAGGGCAGGAAATACAAAATATCACCCTCTCTAGAAACCCATGTGTCCTTCTCTCATCACAACATCCTTTCTTCCTCAACACAATCACTCTTATGATGTTTGATTTTTTCTTTGATTTTTTTTTCTTTATAGTTTTACTACCACTGTATGCATCCTCCAAAAATATAGTTTTATTGTTCCTGTTGTAAAACTTATATCAAGGGAATATAGTATAAAAATTCATTTGTGTCTGGCTTCCTTTACACAGTGTGTTGCTCATCCAAGTTGGTGGTTAGCTATAGCCTTTTCATTTGCTTTGTTCTATAGTATCCCAGGGCATAAAGACACCCATGTTGGTTAACATTTGGGTCGTTTCCAGCTTGTGGCTATTCTGAGCATGCTTGTTCACATGCCCTGGAACATAGCCATGCATTTCTCCAAGGTGTATCTCTCGTGGTATAAATGCTGGGTTACTGTGCTGGATTATAGATGTCAGATGTACTGTACGAAGTTGCACTGTTTTCCAGAGTTGCTGTACAAATTTGCCTTCCCACCTAGAGTGTACTAATGTTTCTCTTGCTGAAGATCCTCATCATCACTTGACACTGTGACACTTTTTAGCTTTGTCATTCTATCTATTACCTCACTGTGGTTTTAGTTTAAACTTCCCAGATTATCAAAGATGTTGAACATCTTTTCATATGTTTATTGGCCATTGAATTGTCCTTTTGTGTGTGTGTGTGTGATATGCCTTTTCAAGTCTTTTGATCATGTTTCTATAAACCTATTTTCTTTTCTTTAGTAATTTGTAGTTTTGTTTTTACATATTTTGAAAGCTAATGCTTTGTTGGATATGTGTGTGTGTTTATATGTGTGTGGGTGTAGTATATTTTAATCTAAACATATACAAATAACTACATGTAATATATAAAATTTTTATATGTATATAAATCTTTTCTTCAGTGAAGTTTAAGAAAGGGAAGATGGGTATCTTCACCAACATAATGACTGAAATGGATTTAGAGGGGAAAAGAGTGTTAAAATGTATGCCTCCTTGATGTTAACGTTGCACTGCCTTCTTTACTACTATACTATCAAACTCAGTGCATATGAAATCGTTAGCAGAACAGTATTGTTCTTCAGAAGAACAAAAGAAGATTCTAAACCCAAAAGGGATCCTAAAGGTAAATATATCCTATCACAAACCTTGCATTGTAGATTAAGTCCTTGAGTTCCAGTACTCAAGGATTTGCAGTAGTGAAACGTAGGTCACTACTCCCTCTGTATACATTTCCTCCCACATTTTTAGTTAGCACGGGTCTCCACTTTCAGGCTTGCTCCATAGAAATGGTATTTAATATTTTTTAAGACACAAGTCTGGAGGAGATGGCAGTGAATTTAGTTGTTCTACTACTTCTTAAAACACAAAACACCTAGAAAATGTCCTTTAGTTATTTCCTCCTGAACATTGGTTTTTCAAGCTTTCCTAATCAGACTTCCTGCCTTGAGGGCTGGGAATCTTAATTCCACAAATCTACATTTGCTGCTCAGATCCAGAATCCATCTGTGGTTGGTGGTTGCTTTGAGGCCCAGTGTCCCTGACCTATACAAGCACCTTCTCTTTGTAACTCCCAGGACTCCAGGCAGTGTATTCATTCAAGCCATTGGCATTTACTTTCGCTTGGCACATTTAGCTAAATGGAATCTTTAATGGCCATTCTGCTCAGTGCCAAATTCAAAGGTGGGCTTCAAAGGACAGCAATAGGGAAAAGGAGCAGAACTTGGTAGGGAGAAAGAAAGCTCAGAGGAAAGTGCATTTTTAATTTTTTCTGTTTCTTCTATTCTTTCAGTGGTATTTCTGTTTTCAGGATGGTGCGGGTAGAAGCACTTGTCTTATGCTTGTGAGTCTTTATAAACTAAATTTTCTATTATATTGAACATTAAAAAGAGTAATAAAATTGATTTTAAACTTGTGTCTCCTTGGAGCAGGAAAAAGATCTGGCACTCATCATAACTAAGCACTAAAGCTGTGTCATTTAAAACAGCAAGCTTGCTCTTAGGACACATAAATAGACATAAAACAGCAGCAGTCAAAGTGGTCTGATGACCACTGGTGGGCCTTAAGGATTCTCCAGGTGGTCTTTTAGCTGGCCTCTTGTAACGCTAGCATTTAAATACAACCACATTTATGCTGTCTTTGTAGTTTAGAATGAATCAGTTTATGGCCCTCATTAATGTCTCTTTAAAAACAGCATGTCTCAATAATTTTGGTTAGAATATGTGGTCTATGATGTTCTGTGTCATATGGAAATGATCTGTAGGCCACATATACTTATGAAACTCTGGAATCACATATCTAGGCCCTTTAAGTCATAAGTTAACATTTATTGCATGCACAATATGTGGCAGAGATTGCCCACTCTCCTAGTTCCCTAGAAATCAGTGAGATAGCTGTGGGCTCTTTGCCTAGAAATACACCTCTCTTGGGGGCTGAAAGTCAGTCTTGGGCATGTCCAATGAAACAAAAGAAATCTGCTTGCAGAGAGAAACTAAGAATGGAAAGAAGCAGGTGCACAGAGAGAATGAAAGAAGATGAGAGTTTAGCCCAGAGGAGCTGAGACTGGGCCACTGTACTCCAGCCTGGGTGACAGAGTGAAACTCCGTCTCAATTAAAAAATAATAATAATAATTAAATTAAATTAAAAAAAAGAAAATGAGAGTTTAGAAAAGAGAGAGGGGACAGATGAGCTGCTTTGGCTTTTGGTGACTTTGCCCTCCCTGGTTTTGGCTCAAGAGCAGTTTATGTCGTTGGGTTCTAAGGAATGGTCCTCCCACTTTCACTAGATTACTTTTCTCTTGCTCTTTCCATTTGATTAGCCAGAGTAAGAGAATGTCTGTTTTCTGCAATTCAATTTCTGTCTACACTAGAAGGGTTAGGAAGGCAGACTTTAATTTTTTTAAATGTTATATTCTTTAGAGTGTTTCAAATATTTTTCAGAAAGCATGCATTTGTTTACTACTTATAAGAAAAAAAATTTAAATGCTATCTAAAATTGATTGTGGACACAATTCTAAAGCCTTACATAAATTTACTCATTTATCCTAATTTTTTAAAAGTACTGGGTTTAGTGCTATTATTCACCCTCCAACTCCCCCACTGCCAATTTTGTACCTGAGAAAACTGAGGCACATGGAAATTTTCAGGGTTATGCAATTAGTAAGTGATGGAGTCAGAATTTAATTTTAAGTCATCTGACTCTGGAGCCCCATATTCAACAGAGACTTTGTACTGATTTGATTCCCTAAGGATTTCATATTTGGAGAAAAAAACCAGCAATATAGAAATGAACAACCAAACAAAAAAAATCCCCAAAGAACAACAACAACAACAAAAAATTACAAAGCAAAATAAAAAACAAAACAACTACAGAAATGTATAAGTCTTCCATAATCAGCATTGGGTTCTGGAAAGTCTGTGCAGACTCTAGCTGGTAATTGAGAACAATAATGTTATACTTTCACAGGTCCATTTGGACATAAGACTATGTGTTCAAACGCTTACATCTAAATGTAACCCTGATATCACTCTAACATCGTTATATCAAAATGTCTTGGGAGCACTCTTCTAGGACTCCACGAACTGCTTGGAAATGAGCAGGATTTCAATACCCATAAAAGGGATTTATGTCACTGGCACAGGCAAAAAATGGAATGCAATGGAGGTCTGAACATGATCCCTGGACAAACAGGAATGCCCAGTCAAGGGCTGCCTGAACGTGAAGATCCACTAGGCGGTGAGGCCTTCAATTGCGCTCCATAGCTTCACTAGGAAAGACTGGCACCAGTGCAGAATTTATTGTGGGGCTTGTTCATTCTTTGGGGTTCTCCTGTATCCCCTGGGCTTCTCAGGTGTCTAGTTATCCACATATGCCAGTCCTCTAGTTTAATGTTGTAGAAAGGGTTTTAAAGAGTAATCTAGGAACCTAGAAGCATCTACCTGTGCTGTTGGGAGGAATTCCTGGACCTAGATGTCCATTTTCTCATTTATGCATGAGTAGAACAAAACATCAAGGGGTCCATTAAAAAGCTTCCATAGTACAGACAAGAGCATTTCAATAAAGTTGCTGTGGAAAATACAGGCATTTACAGAAATGAAATTTAACTTTACAAATGTCTGCTTTGATTCTTATTGAAAATCAAGAACACATAAACTCCAGGAACTAAGAGATTAAACATGAGATAATAAAACAGCAGACTGAGGTTTACAAACACACACAAACACACACACTTTTCTGGCTGGGAGGCAGGCAGAAAAAAATAGAGAACTGTAAATGTGATAGAGAAAGGGTAAGATAAAAAACAAACTGTGATGATAGGATTACACTTGCATTAGAAGAATAACTAGTGCAATTGAAACTGGAAAATAAATGAAGTGAGTTGGAGGACACAGTTGAAACGTATTCCAGAATCTAAAGGAGTGAAGAGAGAGAAATGATTTCAGA
Organism: Pongo abelii; assembly: GCF_028885655.2. Lineage (NCBI taxonomy): Eukaryota > Metazoa > Chordata > Mammalia > Primates > Hominidae > Pongo > Pongo abelii. The sequence goes on from NC_071989.2 coordinate 39,734,740, forward strand.
AAAGATTAGATATTACAGACACAGGAGGCATCTCCAGATAGGAATAATGTCTGTCCCTGAGGAAGAGATCAGAGTAAATGAGAGGAAACAATAACAAATATAATAGAATAAAAAGTGCTGAAAAAACAGCCATCTTTATTCTCAGTTTCTTGTAAAATACTTTTACAAGAATCCTCAGTTTCTTGTAAAACAAACTGTTTGCCTGTCTTATCCAGTTTCTTGTAAAACAAATTCAGAGACCAGTTTTTAAAAGAGTGTCTCTTGTTTCTATAGCTCAGGATTCATTCCCTTTCTCTAATTCTTCTCAGCTAGAAACTGGGATGACCCCTTAATAGGATTAAGGGTGGGAGTCAGGTAAAAATAGAAACATAGACGTGAGCTCTTGGACATGGCTTTTGCTCCAGGAAACTAAAAAGGAATATAATCTACATATAAAATAGGTGGGCCATCGTGTATTTGTAGCTATATTAATAATCTCAGCATAAAAATTAATCAGAAGCTTCCCTTTAGTTAAGTGAAGAGTAAAGGCCATAGATTCAAAGGAGTGAGTGTGCATACAGCCCTGAGTCCACTGCTGACTAAATGCACAGTACACATTTCCGTTTATCTTCTCCTTGTCTCATTTCCTTCCCCTGTTAAACTGGAAGACAACTAATAACTGTCTAACCTACTGCAAAATGGCAATATGAGCATGGGAATAAAACCATACAAATAAAATTTCATGCAAATATAAATGTTATTGGGAGCCCAGGGACCATGATGTCAAATCTGGCAACTGGACTGCATCCCTCAAGCTGAAAGAGTCACACCAGCTGATTTTCTAAGGGCAACTTAGCTTTAAAAGTGAGATCTCTGCTTTGCGGATAAAACAATTCTCACTTGTGAAGAAAGAAGCATACACTAGACTAGCCCAAGCATTTGCAATTTTGCAGTTCCCAGACACATCAGATAAAAATCATTAAACATGCATCAATCATGTGGAATAATAGAAACAATCACAATAGCTGAAAGTTATTGTAGGAGCCATGCCTCCTGCTTTGAAAATAAACTTGTCAGCTTTGCTTCATCATTTATCTTCTGTAATGTTTTCCCTTTGCTTGATCAGCATTCACATGCCATCAGGAGACTATAATCTTGGAATAAATATGTCCCTTGAGAAATTCTCTTCATTGGACTCTAATATTTTATATTTATAGGAGCACTTCATAGAAAAACTCAATACAAGAACAGAAAAATAATGTAATAGAGAATGTGTCTTTAGGCTATGCTCAAAAGTTCCCTAGAACATTCTTAGAATAATCCCATGGAAGCAAAGTTGCAGGGAAGAAAGACAGACATGCTATTGCCTTGCCGGGTTTCAGAACTACTGGCTCTGGTTCTAAGGAATTCGGTATTGGAACTCCACATCTTCATGGATGTATTAATACTTCCAAAGAGTTTTAACTCTTGACCATGACCGAGGGAAGGCAGTGGTTGGTATACCAGTCTCTGAAAATAACTCTACTCATCAGGGTCAAGACTAGGGCAAGGCCAGTGAGTCACTTGCTTCAGGAGCAAAATTTACAATATACAGGAGTGCTGAAAAACCTCAGTAATTAAGATAAATGATATTTGAATGCAATATTTTTAAAAATAAAAATTATTGCAAAAATCCCACGATGAACAAAATCTGGAGAGGGTCTAGAAGTAATCACTGTATCAAAAGTTCGAATAAAGACAAGATCAGAACATGATTTTATGCAGCTGAAATGAGATCACAAGGAACACTAGGGCAGTCTAGAAGGGAATTTAAAGGTAGAAAAGGATAGAACAAGATGAGTGTGCTGAAGAGGGCAGGAAAACACTTCTGAATAAGTGGCAGTGAGAGTGTGCTCACATTGATTATTGGCAGGTGCACCACGGGATTTTTTTTTTTTTTTTTTTTTTTTTAATCCCTGAGTAGAGAGACTATCTTTCTGCTCCAGCCAGGCTACTTTCCTGAACCACTGCCCCATTACGAACCAGTCCCTTTTAAAGCCTAGACTTTGGGAGGAGGCGGCGGGGGAACCTAGCTCCCTCTGCCTTCAAAGCAACTTATACATATTTATTTTGAACTTGCAATGCACCCTCCTCTTTGAGGGAGCGGGTGGATATTTAAGTAGATGTTCACCCAGGAGGCTGAATGTTTATTCTAGAAGAAGCAGCAGTCCTTAGCCACACTTTCCCCAATCCCTGATACATAGATTCCAGCCAGTGAGTGTGGGTGGAGCAATGTTCCTCTTGAGAGGGTACAGTGAGCTCTTCTGGGGGCAGCTCCACTGCCACATGCATGGTTGCTGGCTATGCCTCAGGCCGTTTCAATAATATATGGGTGGCACAATGCCATACCCAGCGAGTCAGCTGCCAGGTCATGGGGTGTGGGGAGCCATTCTCCCACCCACTCTCAACCTAAAATGGTTAGGATTGCTCTGGGCATTCACTTCCTCCCCTTCCCTCAAAGCAGGAGGAAGGTTGAGAGGAATATTATCAGTTAAAAAAATAGATTTCAAGCTGAAACATGAATAGAAAATTCAATAGTCTTTAACATTCGTTCTATTGTCCTCTGAAAGTAAATGGCAGGGGCTTATTTTTTATTTATTTTTTTCTGTTAAATTCAGGCGTGGGTTATATGGCTTTCTGGGTAGGCAGTTATTCTTTGGTTAAGGCTTAGCTTTAGTTTGTAGTTTGTATCTTTGTACTGGAATACATATATGTGCTCCTGAATTAACATCTACTCTAAATATCCCGCTAGACCAAAAGGTTTATGACCAAACTCAGTGACAAGAAGAGCCACAGCGAAAGACCAGTCAGCTTTTCAGCAGCTGATGGATAGTGGTAAAATGTAGAATTTGTAACTGGTCCCTTCGCCAGAGGAATAGCTGTGCTGGCCCTCTCATGTGCTAGAAGAATTGACTGCCTCCAAGCACTCATAGAGGCAGCAACGCTGAACATACAGTAACTGCAGCTCCTTTTATCACTCTTCTGTTTTCCTTAAACGTAAGGCAATAGATCTGAAGACTGAACAACCCTCTACGGTAGGTTGTGGAAAATAATTAATAATCTTGGTCTAGGAAGGGCTGATGGCAGCCGCTGTTCATCACTCCATGTCTGGGATACGTTTTAAGAGCCAACTCGGAACTCTGCTCATCAAAGAAGCTTTCCTGATGGATATTTCATGTGGCATTTTTATACAGCATTGTATTCCAGTTACTTATGAATATGGCAACTGTATAAATACACGTATGTGAATTTCTGGGAGGAATCACTGCTTTGTATTCATGTTCGAATTCTTTGCATAGTACCTTGAATATAGTAAGTGTTTGCTAAAAGTGTGTTGAATGAACAAACAAATGAATAAGACTACAAAGTTTTATGAATTCAACATGAATTGGTCAGCATGTCTTTAGGCAGGTACTTTTTTTTTTTTTTTAATTAGGACTTGTGGCTCTCTGATGATTCTCTATGGGCTGATGCTAGCTGGCTTCAAAGAAATCGACTCTGACCTCCGCCAGACGCCTCTCCTTGATGAATCTGATTTGAGAATGATTGAAGGGACAGCCAAAATTTTGCATTTTTACAAAAAGATAACCAAATGCCTGATACACTGTTTTGTTTGTGATTCCCTAGCATGTCTGGCCTGGTATTAAAAACATCCAAAAAAAATAATAACCATAACAACTATTACTTATGGCTTACTACATACTCGACACTGTTCTGATTCTTTTGCATGTTTTAAATCACTGAATCTTGACAATCACTTGATAAGGTGGAATATTTTTCACATTCCACAGGTGAGGAAACAGAGGCATGGAAATATGATTTGCATACAGGAGCTGAGATTTGACTCAGAAGATCTAGCTCCAGAGTTGTAGTAGTCAGCTATTACACTTGCTGTCCTTTCACTTAGCTTTAGAAGATAGTGGTCTGAGCCTATATTTCACTTTCTTGACACTCAATATCCTATTGAAATTACTTTTAAAAAATAAGAATGAACTATATAAACAGACTTCTGGAATGTCAGTAGAAGGAGCTCTGCAGAAATGTTTCACAGCAAAACAGCCACAGCAGGTGAAAATTATACATGTTATATTATATACATTATATAACCACAGCAGGTAAAAATTATATATAATATATATAATATTATATAAAATATTATATACTATAAAATATATTATATATAATATATTATATATAATATCATATAAAATATATTATATAATATAATACAATATATTATATATTATAATATAATATATAATATAATGTATAATAATATATAATATGATATATAATATAATATATAATAATATATAATATATCATATAATATACAATGATATATAATATATTATATAATATATAATATATCATATAATACACAATAATATATTATATATTATATAATATATTATACTATATTGTAATATAAAATGTATTATATGTTATATAATATATTTTATATTACAATATAATATAATATATAAGATATATGTTATACAATATATAACATATTACATATAGTGTATAATACACAATGTATAATATATTATATTATACAATATATTATATATTATATATTATAGAATATATAAATATATAAATATATAATTTATAATATATATTAATATAATGTATATTCATATATGATATTATATATTATATTTATAATTTATATTATAAATATAATATATAATATAAATTATAAATATTATATATTCTATTTATAATACAAATTATAAATATTATATATTCTATTTATAATATAAATTATAAATATTATATATTATTTATAATATAAATTATAAATATTATATATATTATATTTATAATATGTTATATAATTTATAATATATAATAGTACATATTATATAATTTATATTATATGATTTATAATTTATATATATAATTTATAATTTATATATAATTTATAATTTATATATAATTTATAAATTATATAATTTATAATTTATCTTATATAATTTATAAATTATATAATTTATAATATATAATGTAAATTATAAATTATATAATTTATAATATATAATATAATTTATAAATTATATAATTTAGAATATATATTATATAATTTAGAATATATATTATATAATTTAGAATATATATTATATAATTTAGAAATTATATTATATAATTTATAATATATATTGTATAATTTAGAAATTATATTATATAATTTAGAAATTATATTATATAATTTATAATATATAGTATATAATTTAGAAATTATATTATATAATTTATAATATATATTATATAATTTAGAAATTATATTATATAATTTATAATATATATTATATAATTTAGAAATTATATTATATAATTTATAATATATATTATATAATTTAGAAATTATATTATATAATTTATAATATATATTATAATTTATAATTTATATTATATAATTTATAATATATATTCTAATTTATAATATATATGATATAATTTATAATTTATATTATATAATTTATAATATATATTATGTAATTCATAATTTATATTATATAATTCATAATATATATTATATAACTTATAATTTATATTATATAAGTTATTACATATTATATAATATATATCATATAATTTATAATATATATTATATAATTCATATTATATAATTTATATAATTCATATTATATAATTTATATTATATAGTATATATTATATAATTTATAACATACATTATATAATATATATTATATAATATAAATTATATAATATATATTATATAATGTATGTTATAAATTATATAATATATATTATATAATTTATATTGTATAATTTTATTATATAATTTATAATATATAATTTATATTATATAATTTATAATACAGAATTTATATTATATAACTTATAATATATAATTTATATTATATAATTTATAATACATAATTTATATTACATAATTTATCATATATAATTTATATTATATAATTTATAATATATAATTTATGATGCATAATTTATGATATAATTTATAATATATAATTTATAATTTATATTTTATTATTCATATGATATAATTTATAATATAATATTGTACAATTCATATTATATTATATAATTTATCATATAATATATTGTATAATTTATAATATAATATATATTTATCTATTAATATAGAAATATATTTTTATATATTAGATTATTACATATAATATATGTTAATATATATTATAGATAATATTATTATATTATATATAGTATATTATATATGACAGATAATATAATATATAATATATAATATATATTATATATTATATATTAATATATTTATATATTGTATTATCATATATAATATATTAAGATATATTTATATATAATATTATTCTATATACATTATATATAATATTATATAATTATTAATTTATATTAACATATATTTAATTTAATATATATTTAATAATTATAAAATATATGATTAATATAATTATTATATATAATATATAATGTATCATAATATAATAATAATGTTAATATATTAATACATGTTAATATAATTATGTTATATAATACACTATATATAACATATAATTATGTTATATAATATACTATATATAACATATAATATATTATATAATATACTATATATAACATATTATATAATATACTATATATAACATATATTATATTATATATAATATATAATGAATTTAATCATTATTACAAATATATATTATTAATATATATCTATATATTATATAATAATATATCATAATATTTTATATTATATATAATAAACTAACATTATATAATATATTATATATAAAGAATGAAATTTATTATATATTATATAAATATATGAAATATAATTATACAACATATAAATATATATTATATAAAATAAAAAATTCTTCCCTCAAAGCAGGAGGAAGGTATACTAATAAAATATAATATATCATATTACATTATATTATATTAATATAGAAAATATTATATAAAATTATATAAATTTTTTATTATATAAAATTGTATATAATATATAACATATATTATATATATATATATATAACTCCAACCATTTAAACTCCAGAAATTGTCTTAGTAGCATTCAGAAAAACCTAAAAGAAAAAAACACTCAAGAAAATCTACTGAATTAATGAGAACAGTGAGAGTCTGTGGCACTTAAGCTATGGCTCTCAAGCTATGGCTCTCTTCTTCTACCCCCCTACCTCTGCTTGAGACAGACACTACTGCAGGTGGATGTGGCCAAGAAGAAGGGCTTTCTCTCCTCTCACCTCTCACCAAGTATATGGTATCTCACCAGAGTGGGAGGCCTCCAGCATTTCTCAGCTCCCCTTCTCCATGCCCTCCAAACAACTCCAGGTTGTACAGATCAAATTCCCACCAAGTGCAGCTGAGTGGTTGGGAGCTCCCTTCCTCCACCCACTTGCCATTTGTTGGTAGAGTCCTTACTTCAAATCAGTTAAGCTGGGAATAATGGGGCCCTAATTGCCCTCACCCAGCTCTCTTGTTGAGTTGAGATTCCACATGAGAGGAGGCAAATCAAATATCTAGAGACTACTGTCTTACCCAGAATCCTGTTCATAAAGCAAGGATGTCACTCTAAGAGAAGTGGGCCACAGTTCCTGCCTGCAAGTCAGAGCAGGGGCCCAGAGATCTTGCCCAAGGAGAGAAGTCAATAGAAACAGAGAGCTTTGAATCTCTCCACAAATGAACTGAAGTTATTTGCAACAGAGTGTGGGAAAGCTCAAATTTAACTACCAAAAACAATGGAAATTTTGGTGGTAGCCTGTTAAGAGGCGGCTGGTCGTTTAATGAGAACAGTAAGCTAAACTATAGGCCAGATAGTTTATCAGAGAGAAGCACGAAAAGAGACAGCTATGAAGAATTCTTCTGGAAACAGAACAAACTTCAAAGCACAGCCTCAAAAACTACCCTTGCAAAGGAACCCAAATCTAATTGTTTGAGAGTGTGGAATACTTTATGCCATAGGGTATTATTTAAAACAATAAAGCAGAATACAAAGTCTTCTAAAGTGTACGTGAAAAATTTTTCAGGATAGACCATATTCTTAGTCACAAAATAAGTCTCAATAAATTTAAAAGGATCGAAATATACAGAATACAATTTCCAACTACAATAAAGTGAAATTAGAAACCAACAAGAAAAGAATTTGTGAAATTCACAAATATGTAGTAATTAAATAACATATTCCTAAATAACCAATGGGTCAAAGAATACACCATAATAGAAAGTAGAAAATATTTTGGAATGAATGAAATGAAGAAAAAAAATATTAAAACTTATGGGATGCAGCCAAAGCCCTACTTAGAGGAAAATTTATATCTGCGAGCAACTATATTAAAAAAAGGAAAAAGACATCAAATTAGTAAGTTAAATTTCTACCATAAGACACTTGGAAAATAACTGCAAGCTAAATCTGGAGCAAGCTGAATGAAAGAAATAATAAAGATTATAGCTAAAATTAATAAAATAGTTTCAAGACAATAGAGATAATTTAAAACAATTTGGTTCTCTGAAAAACTCAACAAAATTGAAAAATCTTTAGACTGATCACCCAACTGAACTTAAGTTCTTAAAAATCAGGAAATCCAGAATGAAAGGGAGAATATGCATGCTCACCCTACAAAAATGAAAGGAAATATAGGGAATAGTAGGAACAACTGTGTATCAACAAATTATGTAACTTAGATCAAATCAACAAATTCTAGGAAAGACACAAACTACTGAAACTGACTAAAAAAATAGAAAATTTAAATAGCCCTATAAGTATAAAGATTAAATTCATGATTAAAAACATTTCTTTATCTCCTTCCCAATATCCCAGTATTTTATGGTTTCACTGGTAAATCTTATGACACACTTAAGAATAATTAATATCAGTTCTTCAAAAACTCTTCCAAAATATTGAAAATGACGGCACACTCTCCAACTAATTTTATGAGGCCAGTATTATTTTGGTACCAAAATCAGATAAAGATATCACAAGAAAAGTACAGATCAATATCCTTTATGAATATAGAAAAATGTATGCTAGACTGAATCCAGCAACATGTGAAAAGATGACACACCATGACCAAGTGGGATTCATTATAGGAATGCAAGATTAGTTTAACATCAGAAAAATGAATATAATTTACTGTATCAATAGAATTGTCCTTTGTTACAGGACAAAAGCAACCTGATTATCTCCATAAATGTGGAAGAAGATTTTGCCAAAATCCAAAATGTCTCTGTGATAATATTTAACAAACTAAGAATAGAAGGAAAATTTTTCAGCTGGATAAAGGGCATCTATAAAAAACTCACAGCTAACATCATACTTAAAGTGAAAGATTGAATGCTTTCCCCTAATACTAGAAGCAAAAGAAAGATGTCTACTATTACCACTTATATTGAATATTGTACTGGAAGTTCTACCCAGGGCAATTAGGCAAGAAAATGAAAATAAAAGACATCCAGATTAGAAAGGAAAAAGTAAAACTATCTCTGTTTCAAGATGACATGTTCCTGTATTTAGAAAATTGTAGGGAATCCATTGCAAATCTTTTAGAACTAATAATCTAGTTAAGTACTTCCAATAGACGAAAATCAATTGTAGTTTCATACACTTGCTATGAGAAATCCAAAACAGATATTTAAAATAGCTTCTCCAACAATAGTATCAAAGAAATAAAATACTTAGGTATAAATTTACAAAAGAAGTACAAAACTTATACTCTAAAAACTATAAAATCTTGTTGAAATAAAGAACACCTAAATAAATGGAAAAGCATCCCAAGTTCATGAATCAGAAAGCCTAATATTACTAATATTGTAATACTCCCCCAATTGATCTATAGATTTAATGCAATTATATCAAAATCCCAGATGGTTTTTGTGAAAGTTGATGAAGTGGTCATAAAATTTACTTTGAAATATTAGACAGCAAGATAGCCAAAATAATCTTGAAAAACAGTATAGTTAGATGGCTCACATTTTTCAGTTTCCAGGCTTACTACAAAGCTACAGCAATCAAGACTGCATGATACTGGCATAAACATAGACTGTATGATCTTAAACATAGATCAATGAAATAGAGTTGGGATTCCTTCACATTTACAGTCAATTGATTTTTGCCAAGAATGCCAGGCAATCCAATGGAGGAAAGAAGAGTCTTTTTGTCATATAATGTTGGAACGATTGGATATCTGCTTGCAAAAGAATAAAGTTGTACTATCGCACACAATACACAAAATTACATAATGGATCAAAGACCTAAGTGTAAGGTCTAAAACTACAAAATTCTTATAAGAAAACATGCATGTATGTATTTTTGAGCTTTGATTAGGCAATGGTTTCTTAAATGTGATGCCAAAAACATAAGCAACAAAGATAAAGATAAATTAGACTTCAAAATTGAAAACTTTTGTGCTTGATGTTTTTTACCATCAAGAAAATGAAAAGACAAATCGCACAATTGTTCTTAATGTACTTACAAAGAAATGCATCTTGAAACTAGATACTTTTTTTTCCCAACTAGAACAAAAATGTTTTAATAGTGACAAAATTTAGACTCAGTGATAGTGTGGGAATATATTCTCTGTTGCTTTTTTTTTAACAAAGTAGTTTAGCAGAGTGTATCAAAATTTTAAATGTTCCTTTCTTTATATTCAGAAAGTCTACCTCTACTAATACACCATATCAAAATACAAAAACACACAAAGTTTAAAGAATAAGGATGACTACTGAAGAATCATTTACTATACCAAATAAATGAAAACAACCCAAAAGCTTATCAATAGGGAAGACACTTAATAACGACTGGTATAGTCATTATGTATAGGATGACTGTTTTCCTGTTTCTATAGGAGTGAAGTAAATCTTTATACATTAACATGGAAAGTTGCTCATGCTAGATAAAGACAAGGGAAAACATTATAATACATGACAGTATGTATAAATATAATATCTTATGGTTTAATAAATGTAAAAACAAGGCTTTTGTGCCCATTATTTCTCAGGAAACACCTAAACATTACTAATTAGATAAATACTTGCTGCAATTATCATAGCTCATGATATAGATTAGTACCCATAAGGGAAATAGCTTTATCCCAAGTGAAAATACATGGAATTTGAATATTTGCCTTTTTGATGTTTGATTTAGGGCACAGATTTGAAGTTACTCTTTGTTTATGCCATCATGACCTCAAATATATACTCCAAAATTGGTGAATATTTATTCAGTCAATTTCATGTAATACAGTAATGGATTAATAGACAGAAATGTAATTGAAATTATATATATGCATATATAATTGCCTGGAAATATATATGTCAAACAATTTTCAGTGGTTACTCAGAGTACAAATTGAAAAAAAAAAGAAGAATTAAAGGAGGGCATACTTTATCTTTTCTTCTCTAGTCTTCTATGTTTGAATTTAACACTGGAATTTAATATTTTTATAACTAAAAAATAGAGAAAATATGTAGTTAAATGTGTGTTAAAGAAAATTAAACTTAAAGAATAAAAATATTACTACATTTAGAAAATGCTTTTTTAATATAAAGTAGTTTTGTTTACTCTTTAAATTTTTTACTTTTTTTTTTCTTTTTCTATTCCTGGAACACTCAAAAATTGGCCACTTCCTTGAACTCAGTTTTTCTCTCTATAGATTTCTTTCTTAAGTAGTGTTGAGACAGACCAGGTTAAACCTCTAATGTTTAAAAGTTCCCCATCTTGAAGTCTCTGATGCCTTGTTTTCTGTCTTTTTACTAGGATTACATCTCATTTATGTCCAACTTTTAGTACTCACTTTTCATTATTCTCTTGGTTTGACTGACTTTGTTTACGATCACGGGAAAAGATGTGCCAAACAGCATAACCCATTATTAAGAGTCTAGAGTATTCCAAGTTTTGAGACTTGCACAGAGCGTTTTCAGTATCACTTACTGTTTTATGTGTATGCTTGTCAAAAGCAATTACGCCTGATTCAGCAAAATTCAATGCTTTCTAACAAATGATCAGGAGGGTAAACAACTCATTTACATGGGGAGGTTTATATTTTCAGAACTGCCTCAAGGGAACCTTTCCAAGAGGCCAGAAAGGAATTCAGTAAAAAGGAAACAGCAGGAGGATCCTGTATTTCTCTGCGATTCAGCAGTGTTGGTTGCCAATACCAACATCATAACATTTCAGAGCTCAATTTTCCATATTTTGAAATTTCTTACAGAGATTTCATCAAGCAAGTCAATCGACTATCAAACTCAACTGTGTCTGTTAGTTGCTGAACTTTCTACTTCATGGCACCTGAGCCAAGCTGCAGAAGTTTTACATCCTGATAGTAAATCAGAAATGAAAGACACTTACATTTGCTTTCTGGTTCTCAAACTGTGGCTTGCATCTGAATTGCTTGGAGGGCCTGTTAAGATGCAGATTCTTGGGCTCAACCACAGAGTTACTGATTCTATGAGTCTGGGATGGAGCCTGAGAATTTGCATTTCTAGCAAGGTCCCAGGTGATGCTACAGCTGCTCTTCTGGGCACTACATTTTGAGAACCACTATATTAACTCTTAAGTCCCCAGGGCCCCCCAGTTAATAACTAGATACTTTAGCTCACCAAAAGATATGCTCCAGATTCTCAAATATTAAGGAACCCAAACATTAGTGACACAGCCTCTGAGTATGATTATTCCAAGAAGAAAATAAAAGAATGGTATATGTGGCTAGCATTTTTGTAAAATAACACATCTGAGTGCTTATGAAAAACAGTACATCAGTGCTGAGATGTAGCAGATTGTCTTTTACAAAAGTGTTAATTATTTCAGTGTAAACAACTTATCTGATCTTTATCTGACACCTTTGAATTAACTGGGAAGTGTGGACAACCTGCGGTTACATGTAGGTACTGTGCTTTAAGATTTCATGATTCTAAAATTCTCAAAACAGCAGCCTTTAACCATGTGCTTCACTGGAATTGTCCACGGTTCACAGGAGAGAGTGTTGCCTAGAGGTAGATGCTTCTATATAATTTCATTAGGCTTCTGATCATATGAGGAGCTTTCTGGTCTTTAAAGCAAAATTCATTCAGTTCTGGTTTGTAATTAAGCAAAATTACCATGCTTCATATTTGTTTCTTTTGGTTTGGCAACTGTGACAGTTAATTAATAATACTGTTATTAATTAAAAGCGAAAGCTGTTATTATTACAGCATAAACTGGAACTGTGCCAGACAAAGTAGGAACATAAGAACATCCAACTTAGCAAATCCAATGCCAGATGCAGTGCTGTTTCATGTACGCTTAAATGTTTTCCTTTTTCTATGTCATATTGAAATGGGCAGAGCTTTTATTTTATCACCAGTTTGGTCAAATTGATTTTCAACTGAATCATACCCATTGGCATGGATTTCCAGAAAGCTGAGATTTGCCTTATGAGAAGCCAAAGGCAACTTCAATTTTACTAAAAACACCACTTAGGGTGGGAGGAGGCTATATGAGCCTTCCCTTCATATATACTTAGGTTAGAAGAGGAATAATAATTCATCTTTACTGCAAATTTTCATAAGTGTAAAATTGGAGCATGTTATTAAATCAATAATATTTAATATTCATAAATGTTTTGAAAACATTTTTGTAGTCTTTTTTATCATTTAAGCAGTTCTGTAAAAGTGTAATTATCATTCATATTTTATGTTAAGATAGATGAAACATAAAGAGGTAAGGCAGTTTCCTTAGGCCCTAAAACAGCTGCTTTGTAAAATAGAGAGCGAAAGAGAGAGCACTGAGACTAGACTCCGTTCCCTGACCCATGATAAAAAGAATGGACTTTCGGCTGGGCGCGGTGGCTCATGCCTGTAATCCTAGCACTTTCGGAAGCTGAGGCAGGTGGATCACCTGACGTGAGAAATTCGAGACCAGCCTGGCCAACATGGCGAAACCCCGTCTCTACTAAAAATACAAAAAATCAGCCGGGCGTAGTGGCAGGTGCCTGTAATCACAACTACTCGGGAGCTTGAGGCAGGAGAATCGCTTGAACCCAGGAGGCAGAGCTCACTGTGAGCCGAGCTCGCGCCATGCCCTCCAACTTGGGCAGTAAGAGCGAAACTCCATCTCAAAAAAAATAGTAAAAATAAAAATAAAAAGAATGGACTTTCTAGTCAAGCACAGGTTGTTTGGATTCCAGCTCTTGTTTTTACTAGCTGCATGACACTGAACAAATGACTCAACCTTTCCAAGCCTCAGGTTGCTTTTCTGTAAGATGGGGCTAAGGCTTTTTTTTTTTTTTTTTTTTTCCCGGGATGGGGTCTTGCTCTGTCGCCCAGGCTGGAGTGCAATGGCTCAATCTCGGCTCACCGCAACCTCGGCTCACCGCAACCTCTGCCTGCCGGCTGAAGCAATTCTCCTGCCTCAGCCTCCCGAGTGCTGGGATTACAGGCACGCGCCACCGCACTGGCTAATTTTTGTATTTTTAGTAGAGACAGCGTTTCAACATGTTGCCCAGGCTGGTCTCGAGCTCCTGACCTCAGGTGATCCACCTGCCTTGGCCTCCCAAGGTGCTAGGATTACAGGCATGAGCCACTGTGCTCAGCCGGGGCTAAGGCCTTCTTACTTCACACGGTTGCAGTTGTTGTAAAGATTACAGCTAATTCTATGTAAGGTACCAAGCACACAAGTACTCAATGAATATAGTTATTATTAGCACATACTGGGTATTGGGATTCTAGACGGTATGTTCTGTGGGACCAAAAACCATGTCTCTTTCGATCATCATATCCCCAGAATCTAGCACAGTACATGGCACAGAGAAAACAGTCACTGAATATACATTGAATGAATAAATGCACCAGACATAGTAACTACTTATCATTGAATTAATCACATGGCTTGACACGGCCATCCTTATACAGATGTTAAAGTGTACTGGAGTTTTTTTGGTGTGAACAAAATTACCTAAAATGTTACCCCAATTGCACAATATGACCCTCACCCATTTTTATCTTTATGTTCCTAAACTTTGTGATACAAAGAACAATGTAAACAATAACATAGCATTTTTATGCCAATTCTTCCTAAAAACTTAGAAACTGCTCCTTATTTTTTCCTTTAAAAATCCATTTGTAATGGCTGCTAGTGGAAGAATATACTGAGGGTAATTTGAATCTGTGTCTCCTGCATTGCAGTCCTCAAATTTGGCCCAAATAAACTATCTACTTATATTTTTAAATGCACAACAGATTATGCCTGTGGACTGATCTCATTTTCTCGGAAACAAGACAGGTAGGTGAGGATAGAGATGGTTAGCCGTTGTGATACTTTCTCCCGAACAGAATAATGCATTGTAGTTTTTATGAGGGAATGTGATGGGATGGAAGTACAGACTCTTGGGAGACAGCATCCTGTAGTATTAGAGAAAACTCAAATAGATCTCCAACTCTGGGATGACCTAGGTTAACTGACATGGAATAGATCCTGTGTTAACAGTCTCAAGCCTCAGTGAGGACAAGGCATGGCCTTAGCTTGTGCACAAATGTGAATATTCACATGCGGAAGCACACAAATTCAGAGCAGCACATCAAGAGAAACCCTTCCATAGAACGGAGTTTAGAATGTGCCTCACACCCACCCCCTGTAAACTGGAGGCCAAAATTGATTGAATCTGAGTTAATTTTTGGTGCTTTGATGCCAGAAAAATTTGGATTTGAAACTGAGCTCTTCTACACTCTAGCTCTTTAAGCTGTGCAAGTTACCTAGCCTTCCTTGCCTCAATGTACTTATATATTAAATGACGATAATAATAGAACCTAGATGCCTTAAACACTTGATAGGTACTGGCTGTGATGATGTAGCAAGTTAGAAGACATCCTGAGTGTGGTACCTTTACCAGTGGGAGAGGATTGGGTAGAGCTCAGGATACAGGGTTTTCAGCTGGGTAAACAAAAGAGAATTGGTGTATATCAAAGGCAAAGATGAGGGTAACCCAAACACATTTTCACCTATTTAACAATTTCACTTGAGGATAACATGAGGGGGGTAAATATCAGTGGAAATTGCCCATAGTTATTCAACTTGACAGGCTGGTGTTATCTAGTTTTTTACTGTTCTGCAAAATCAGGATTTTAAATGTGCACTTTTCTGCATATCTTTCCAATGACAGAATTGGAAAAATGCCAGACTATGTTCAAAAATAACTCTCCTGTTGGGTTCTAGCAGATCGAGTTTATCATGACCATTAATCTCACTGATGATGTTGTAACTTCTGCTTTTTTTGCTTTCTCTATCTTGACCACAGGCAAAATTATAGTTTATCAATTCTGATCCTTCTCACTTCCAGGAATCTAGTGATCCCAAAATGTAAATACTTTCCACTTGTGCAATAATCAGGAAAAGTGTGCTGATGGCCTTATCCACACAGAGGTGTATATTATTTTTCTCAAAAGGTTGGCAATGTGAAAAAAAATGCCTGGAGAGGCTAATTCTTATCTCAAAGGAATTCATATTTTATGATGGAATTTCAGGCTTTGTAGAAATTCATGGGAATGAACATCTATTGAGGTAGGAAAAGAATATGAGTTGGGGAAAAAAATGAGGATTTTTTTTCATCCCTCTTGTAATCGCCCATGTCTACATATCTCTGTCAATCCCCATTCTGTCTAACACATTCAACCATTAGAGAAAAAATCCACAAAACACAGGATTTGTAATGATTGTGAGAACAAACATATTTAAGAAACACTGACGTATGCTGTGTATAAATTGTTCAGCCCAATGTATTAAAATTTAAAAAAATGTAAGAGTAGAGCACAGGCAAGATTATTTTCTACGATTGTAATGAATTTCTGTGCAGATTCTAACAAGTAAATGAAACAAACTTAACTCCAAAGTAGACACTATAGATTAAGAGCTAAAAATAGTCATTTTCTTAACCATTAGAAGTGGGCAGGGTTGGGTGTGGTGGCTCATGTCTATAATCCCAACAATTGGGTGGCTGGGGCAGGAGGACGGCTTGAGTTCAGGAGTTTGAGACCAGACTGGGTGACATAGTGAGATTCCCATCTCTACAAAAAATTGAAAAAACAGCCAGGCATGGTGGCACATGCCTGCGGTCCCAGCTAGTCAAGAAGCTGAGGCAGGAGGACTGCTTGAGCCCAGGACTTGGAGGCTGTAGTGACCTATGATCATGCAACTGCACTTCAGCCTGGGAGACAGAGCAAGACCCTGGCTCTTAAAAAAAGAAAAGAAAACAAAAAGAATTGAGCAGCATGTCTTTAGACTAAGAGATCCTCAGTCCTCAAATTCTCAGGCAGTAATTTTCTCTTTCTTTTTCTTTCTTTCTTTCTTTCTTTCTTTCTTTCTTTCTTTCTTTCTTTCTTTCTTTCTTTCTTTCTTTCTTTCTCTCTCTCTCTCTCTTTCTTTCTTTCTTTCTTATCTTTCTTTCTTTCTCTCTTTCTTTCTTTTGAGACAGGGTCTCATTCTGTCACCCAGAATGGAGTAGAGTGGTGTGATAATGGCTCACTGCAGCCTCAACCTCCCCAGCCTCAGGTGATTCTCCCACCTCAGCCTCCTAAGTGGCTGGGACTACAGGTATATACCACCATACCCCTGGCCAACTTTTGTACTTTTTGTAGAGTTGGGGTCTCACTATGTTGCCCAGGCTGGTCTGGGACTCCTGGGCTCAAGAGATCTGCCTGCTTTGGCCTCCCAAAGTGATGGGATTATAGGCATGAGCCACTGTGTCCCACCTAAGGCAGTATTTTTCAAAAGAATTAATTATACAATGTATTCCGTGAGGACAAAGACCTTGTTTCCCACAGAGTCTTAGTACTGATCATGGTACCTGACAGAGAGCAGAGGCTCTATAAAGATACATTGAATAAATGAATGAATACATGTATTCCATCTACTTTGGTTGTAATAATGTTTATACTGAGAGAGTGGTGATCAGTAAGATGGATTTCTTATGTCAGCTGTTGTAGGGAACCCAACTGACTGACAGCTTCAGGGGCTGTCCTTCTGGATCCATCATTGTATTTGTGCCGGGGTCATGCCTCCCAAGAACTACTCCTAGCCAATGACTGAGCACAGTGTGGGGTGGGGATGGAGGAAATTAATGAGGGCTAATTTCTGTGAGACATGGGACTTTCCAACAGTCCCAGATAGTTCCCATTGCCTGGCCAAACCTTACTTGGAATTATGCTGCCATCTGAGACTCTTCTAGCAAATCCTTCTTCTTTCCCTCTCTCCTTCCACTGGTGTCAGACTGACATTACCATCTTAAATATCTCCTTGTCTTCTCCTGCTTTCTCTCCCAGTACATTTATTGCAAATATTATTCTGTCTTTTAAGCAGTCTAATTCTGCTTTTAAGTAGTCCTGAAATAACAGGCAGATATACAGCGGCTAAGTCAGGGAGAGGCATGGGAAAGTCTATGCCATGAGCAGTTTAAATTTAACTTGTGTTAATCCAGCCCAGCACATTTAAAAAAAATTAGTAAAGAAATTTTCATCACATCAGCAAAATTATCATTAGTCTCACTCAAATGTACTTAGTAACAACGACCTTACTTCTTAAAAACACCCTCTCCCACTACTGCTATCACCAGGGAGTCATCCATAGATGTGAAATGAGAGCATTCTTAATCTGAGCATACACTGGGAAGCAACAAAGGTATTTACAGTACCACCATGATTACAGATTTAGATTAAAAACTGTGAGTTTAAAAAAAAGTGTGGAATTACTTAAATGGTACACATGTTAGGCTTACTGCCTAATATTTCTTCATAGAATCCAGTATTATTTGAAGCTCTGGGCATGTGAACCAAAGCTTATTTTTACAGCTGTGCTTAACATCCCCACTTTGGATGATTTGTGACACAGTGACACCTCATGTGTCTAATAAACTATAAAAAATGGTAAATCTTTTGGAATTTGAATGTCTACTTAATTTTACACTTAATCATATATTTAATCTTCAATGAAGCAAAAGTTGTCAGCTGCATATAAGTCTTATAATTGCAACAGAATGCTTATTTCCAAATAATGTTTGTGCAGTGCTGAGAGCAAGGTGGGCATTCAATACCTACCCATGGATGAAAATATTTTGAAAAAAACGATTACTAAGATATAGAAACAGATTCAAATGGACATTTTGGTATTTAAGTCAAGATATCTTCAGCAGACACAGTTGGTTAATAAAAACCAACAACTGAAATGCAAAAGATGATATTAGTTCTTAAAGTTAAGCTGGATTCTTTCCAGCAGGCAGGGGAAGGCCATTACCCAAAGGGCCAAGTCATTCCCAGCGAGCTCTCCGCAGCCAGCAAGCACAGCCGTGAACTGGAATAACATTTACTGGAATGGGATGGGGAGGCCTCCTTTTGGATGACTCTAGAGTGATTCACAGGAACAATTTATAAAATTTTCACAGGGTTTCAAACTTTTTCCTGCTTTTTTGAAAAATATATGCATTTCTACATGCAGGGCAGAAGGGGCAAATGTGGGAATGTGGATGGTTCCAGTTCATTGTCCCTCTCATTTCAGTGCAGACCCTGTGATTGCTTTTTTATTTTATTTTATTTTTCATGTAGCTCAAAAGGCTAAAGGGAAAACAATCCATCAGCTATGAAGAATGGCAAAGTGCTAGCTGTTTGCACAGGTAGTAATCATGCGACTCCTACATTTTGATAGTTTTTTAAAAATTAACATGTGTTTCTTGTGTGTGTGTGTGTCTTGGGCATGGTTAGGTTTGCTCTTGCCCTAGGTCGGCATATCTAGTTTCAGTTCTAGGCAGCCATGGGCAATTTGCCTTTTTATTCTACGTGGAAGCTCTGCTGATAAAGCTGTTTAAGGGGCTCAGGTGCTAACAGGCTGGGCACTGTCAGTATCTGGGATTACAGGAAGTCTGTCAGATTACTGAGCTGCGTTCACTCCACACGTGGTAGCAAGGAAATGAAAGTCATTCATTGTGCTTTTTCCTTGCTCCCTGTCACTGGCAGTTTAAGACCCTTCTTCAAACTCTTTGATTCAATCATAATTTTATATGCTAATGTTTTAGCAAAATTACACACTGGTGTTACTGTAAATGATAAATAATAATGCTTTTCATGTTTCTTTTACATTTAAATTTTACAAATTTCAGCTCTTATTTTAAAAATTATATCACCTTCTCCCACTTCACTGTATCCTGACCCCAGAGCAAATACATAGTCACACACAGGCTACAAAAGCCTGGGATATAAACTGGGTCATTTTTGTATTCACATGCAGTGATGGATCACTAATTTTGGTGTGAATCATGGAGATAGGTGAGACTTGTTAAAAATACATATTCCTGAGTCCCTATGCTGAAGGCCTTAAATCAGGACCTTTAGGAATGGCTCTCTGGGTCTCCTACACCGCAGTCTGAGAACAATCGCTACATTAATTCCCTAATGTGGTCTCAATTCAGTGGAAATAAGACTTTCAACTCCTTTTTAAAGCCTTTTCTCCTATCACCTTACCCATGTCACAAGCTACTTCTGTGAGCCCCTGAACACCAGCTCACTGTGTGTCTGACAGCAGTCACCTTGGCTGTCCTGGGACTCCATGGTGTTTCTCCTGCTTCCCTCAGCCCCCTTTGGGCAAGTGTTGTGCAAGGCTAGAGAGTAGCAAGCACTCTGTAGAGCTAACGCCTGCCCCATATCTGTGCCGAGAGTAGTCATTTACTCTCCTTTTGCTGTGAAAGCCACCCTTGTTGATTCCTCTCTATCAAACTGGCTGCCCTGAACATACTGCAAAGTCCTACCAGGTAAAGTGGAAACTGCAGCACCAATATGCTTGCTCTTCAAATTACCAGCTCGGTGCTTGTGATGAAATTGAAGATCTGTTTCTCTACCTATAAAATAAGAGTTGTATTAGATAAATTTTTAAAGCGCTTTTCTACTTTAAAATTGTATGCTTCTAGACAGCTAGTAATTTTTGTACTTGTAGCACGTTAGATTATGGAACTCTTCAACAGCAGCTGTTTTGTCTCATATGATTTCCCAATCTGTCTGTGGGCTCCCTGTTTGGGAGGTGTCCTCTCTCATGAGACAGAACTTAGCAGAAATAGTGTCTTGGGTGTGGCTAGTCAGCTACAGGAGGCCGAAGAGAAGGACACTAATCTAGAGATGGGAGGGTAGAGCTGTGTAAGGAACCACATAGCTAATCAAGTAGTCCAGGCTAGTGATAGGTATATAAAGAACTAAATTCAAGAGGCAAAAGAATTTCAAATATTATAAACAAAAATTGGGGGTGGGGTTTGCAAGAGAGATGTTTGGGAAGTCTAGGCTACTGGCAGGCATACTCAGATCAAAAATCAAATCTCTTTTAAGAACATAGAGAATGTTAGAAATTATCATTGAAATCTTGGGGTGGACTGGGGTTTGCAAGAAGGTGTTAAGAAAAGAAATGCAAACTTGGCATTGGCTGGCAATAGCCTCTGATTCAGCCTTCTCCATAAGATATCAACAAGTTGGTTGCTACCTTTCCCTACAGGCAAAAGGGGTTCCAGCCTATGTTCTCAGCCTCCTTAGGCCTTGAATTAGTTTGGCCAAGCATTTAGTAGAGGAGAAGGTTGGGGCCACCAGCGGGTAGTGTGTGAGATCAGGCTTGCTCTATTTCCAGTATCCAGGATTTGCAAGGTGGGACTGAGATGACTTGGCTGAGTTGCAGCCATCCTTTCCTTACTTCTGCCCCATTTTCTTTGTCCCCATGACTATCTTTCTGCCTTGCTGTCTCCATCTTTTATCCCAGTTCTCTGGAGCTTTGCCAGTTGATTTAACTGGGGTTTGCACTAGTTTCCTAGGGTTGTCCTAACAATGTATCACCAATCTGGTGGTTTAAACAACAGAAATGTATTGTTTCACAGTTTTGCAAACTGGAAGTCTGAGATCGAAGAGTCTACAGGGTCGGCTTCTACTCAGGGTTGTGAGGGAGAAATATGTTCCATGTCTCTCTCTAGCTTCTGGTGTGTTGCTGGCAATCTTTGATGTTTCTTGGCTCCTGTTATGTTACCCTGATTTACTCCTTTTTCTTTATAAGGTGTTCTCCCTGTGGGCATGTCTATGTCCAGTTTTTCCCTTTTCATGAGGAGATCAGTTATATTGGATTAGGGGCCCACCCTCTTCCAGTATGAGTATGTTCTTATTTTAATTAATTATATCTACAATAACTGTATTTCCAAATAAAGCCACACTCTGAGGCTCTACAGGATTGGACCTCAATATATAAACTTTTTTTTGACAAGGGAGGGAAACAATTCAACCTATAGCAAGGTTATTGCCTGTTTTTGTTTTTGTTTTCAATTTTTAAAAATTTGAGACAGAGTCTCACTCTGTCACCCAGGCTGGAGTGTAGTGGTGCAATCTCGGCTTACCGCAACCTCTGCTTCCCTGGCTCAAGCAATCCTCCCACCTCAGCCTCCCAAGTAGCTGGGACTACAGGTGTGTGCCACCATCCCCAGCTAATTTTTGTATTTTTTGTAGAAACTGGGTTTTGTCATGTTGCCCAGGCTGGTCTCAAACTCCTAATCTCAAGTGATCCTCCCAAAGTGCTGTGATTACAGGCATGAGCCACCACACCTGGCCAATTGCTTAGTTTTTAATCAAGCTGTTTTTCTTACACTGGAAACTTCCTACCTGCATTTCCCAGTTATTGCCAGGAATTGAGCTTTAAGCTAGAGAGACCAATCAGAATCACTGTACTGATTGTAGCTCACCCGACGAAAACCACCCAGCCTAGAATCCTGCTACCATGCCTTAGCTACCTGATCAGACTCCCATGGCTAGCACTACTGACCTTGGAAACTTCAAATCTGTGCTTTGAGCTGTTCATGTTGCCATTTTGCTTTTTGAAACCTGTCCTATATACAGGTTAGCAACT
The DNA here is from genome assembly GCF_028885655.2 of Pongo abelii. Taxonomy (NCBI): domain Eukaryota; kingdom Metazoa; phylum Chordata; class Mammalia; order Primates; family Hominidae; genus Pongo; species Pongo abelii. The sequence continues at coordinate 39,757,642 of NC_071989.2, forward strand.
CTCCACCTTCTACTTCTCAGTGCCTCCTCTTCTTATCCATATACTACTTCTCCAGGCAAGTGCATGTAGGCAATAGCTTGGAAAGCCTCATAGTAATAACAGTACTTCCACAGGCTGTAGGAACTATTAGTTCAGTTAGTAAGTCATGTAGATTCAAACAACATCTTTGCACTTTAGAATTCACAAAATGCTACCAAGAATACTACCACCAAATCACACATAGTCTATAGGTACTTGAACTATGAGTGGCCTATGGAAAACCTATAGGTAATGTGGCTTAAATGGTGGGTCAAAATATGAGAAAGTTGCTAGCCATCTATATAGTAGAATGCTTCCTTCACTTTCACGTTTAACTTGCTGGAATATTTCTGAGGAAATCCTCATGAATCACTCATTTGGGAAAACTTCTGTTTTGAGCATTAGCTCTGTACCTACTGTACTAGATTTTGGAGATAAAGTCATGAGTGAGAGATGATTTCTGATGTAGGGGTCATGAGCCCCCTTCCAAAGGATTATTCAAAGGACCAAGAATTTGACTAGATGACAGAAGTTACTGAATTTGTCAAGTCCATAAGACAAGTATGAAAAGATTAATTTCTTATATCTGGGAATGGCATGAGCAACAGAGGTGGGAAGTTTGGCCTGTGACTTTTGTTCTAACACCAAGACTGTTGCATTCTCTGGAGATGGTTTTTTATTAGAGGCTAATTAGTTCTCTTGGCGTGAACTTGGACATCTCCTCCCTCTGACATAACTGTGAATCCTCTCCAGGGGCCCCATAAGGCTCTAACATAGCAGCGCCAATTTCTGTGGTTGGTTGACAAGTCAAAGAACATCTCCAAAAGAAATAAGGCAAGTCCAGAGAAAGAGAAGCGTAGGAATGGGTGGCAAGGGTATAGGGGTGGGAAGCTGAAAGGAGCTAAAATCGGAGGGGGTGAAAAGCTGCTAGATTTTCATAAAAACACAGTAGTAATAGATTCTGCCAAAGCAGCTGCCCTGAATTCTCTGATGTTTACAGTAAAATAGTAATGAAGGGAAATTGTAGATGAATATTACCCAAGGAACAAGTTTTCTCGGAAACATAAGTTCATACAAATAAATTGGCCTTAAGGCAAGTTAAGAAGCAAATAAAAGTTCCTATATGGGACAAAAGGAAATTTGTTGTCAGTTTTGGCTGCATGGCTGGATCCACCTCATCTGTTGCGGGGTGCTGCTCTGTAACTTGTTCTCCATTGGCCGCAGGCTTGGATGGTTCATCCCTGCAAGCTTCTCACATGGCGTTCCAGAGTTTCTCCTATAACAAATCATCAGGACACCACCATGACCTCAGGACAGCTGTGTGAAGAAGGCCAGAGACGGAGACTGCAAACCAATGTAGAAAGCCAGCTATATAGGATAGACATAGATTTTGGAAGTCACTCCTACTGATTTGCCTTGTTTTGAGTAGCTCTGAATGTTGATATTGTACTCTTAATCTGAACTCTACAGCAGAGGTTCCTCCATGGTTTTAGTTTGAGCTTAGCTGGCCCTCCAGCAGCTGCACAGAGACCCTCTCTCAGCAGTCCTAGTGTACTGAACAAATGTGTTTCACCTCCAATTCTTCTTCTTCCTTTCCTTCACTTTCCCCCAAAGTTCTCTTGAACTCCTCATCTGTGTTTGCTCTCATAATGGTTATTTACCTGTGCTCCTTTGATTCTGTGTAAAAAGCACTGCTATTGCATTTCTTGCCTTTCTTAGAGTTGGGCCTATGAAACTCTTCCCCCTGCTCAGTGGCCCACCCTGCCTGTCACCACTTGACTTTTCTGATGGCAGAGACTATGCCTCAGACACCCAAGGACTCTTGCATAATGTTTGGCAAGGATGGCCGTCTATCCTAATCTGGAGGCAACAGAGGGACAATTCAGATTTCCTCACAAATGTTTCTTGGTGATGTACCACTGGCATTTCACATCAAACCAAACTTCACTGCTTAATGAGGGGAAAACATCATGTGCAGGGCAGTATGCAAAGAGCATTGTCATAGCTCCTGACCTCAGTGAGCTTGCAATCCAGTGAGAGTGGTGGGGCACAGACTTATGGAAGGATATATAATAACTCTAGGCAAGGCTGTGGTGGGTAAGTGCATGAAACTCAAAGTCAAGAGACCCAAAGACTAGTCTCTGCTCTACCAGGAACAAAGTGTCTAAATCCACTTTCCAGGGCTCAATTCTCTATTAGTAAACTGAAGGGAATAAGCTAGATCAGTGTTTCTCAAAGCATGAGATGTGATTTTTTTTAAGGTAACACATAGACCCTGAATTAAATACGATTAAATCACATGGTAAGAAAGTTATTTCCTTTTAAATTCTCTTTCTGGTCACAAAGGGATCCAGCCATTAGCTGTTTCAGACTCAGGGTCTTTGCATACTGTAGAAGCTATGACTGATAAATAATGCTTTTTAAAAATTGTATTCATTTTCACACAATATTTTGTTAATACTATTTCATTTATGCAAATTTATTTTTAATATATTTTAGTAAAATAAATGAGTCGATTTAAAGAAATATATCAAGAAACTCATAGACCATGTTATGTGAATATAATAAAAATTATGAATGTTGTGCTAAAAATGTGAAGTTTAGGAAATAAGAAATAAGTCAACTCTGAGGTTCTTTTTTGTCTCAAATTTCTTTGATTTTTGTAATATTTCTGAGGGAATAGTGTGGCTAACAGGAGAAAAATTAATGTATCAAGACAACATACTGACAACTCAATATGGCAAATTATCCATTAAGAAATTATCTGTGATATAGGCAGAAAGAGAGAGAGAGAGACAGATGATGATATATAGAGAGATATATATACATTTATATGGTGTATAGAGAAATATATAGGCACAGATAATGTATGCAAATATAATTATCTGTGATACAGAAAAAATGGGAGATCTGTTTCCAGCTTCCTTTTAAGAGAAAAGATGAACCTTTGAATTCATGAGTCAGAATTTCTCTTGACTCAGGGGAAAAGTCATTTTTTCTTCATTTTTTAAAGTGTTAACCTCGAGAGGTGTTAAAACTGCCCTCTCTAACATGGAAAAGGTTCCTGAGGGTTTAAAGAGGAGTGGTCTTACTACAGGAAGGTGGATAGATGATGGGGACTAGAGAAAGAGAGAGCTGCTATTCTCCCAAATGTAGTAGACCCTCAGGTAGGGTGACTGTACTGAAAAAAACAGGCATTAAGAGCAAGAGCTCCCATGATTCCAGTGACTCCCCACCCTCCACAATGGCCTGGGTAAACATCTGGGCAATGACCATGGAGTGAGAGCCATGGGCAAAAGACACATAACTAATTACACCTGAGACATAACATTTTAGGAGTCAAATGGACGATTTATTCCACATCCAGCACTTGGAAATGACATGACCTCATACACTGATGAAATGTTATGAGCATATCCTGTGATTATTATCATCCTCATCTTGTGAATACAAATTTAACTAAACCCAACCTAGGATTGTGTTTTCATGGTTTAGGTCATTTCTGTTTTGATATCCAAAAGTATTGTTCACATTTTTTTGAATGTGTCATATAAGTTTTCTTTTTAATTATAAATAATTACTTTTGAAAAGTTTCCCCATAGCATTTTTGCAGAGTGCCATATATGTAACACCTATTTGTGGAAAAAAAATGGATGGATGGATACTGAATAAATTATTTATAGTCAGATTTTCTCTACAGTCAAAATTTTCCACCTCATTAAAAACTTAAGGAAGCTTTTCCTCTGTTGCTTGGCTTCCAGTTCTGTGAAGTGGAAAACCATGATGAATATGGCAGTTTATTGCACCATATTATGTAATTAGTCCACCTCTAAGAAAAGGGACTTTTTGAAATGTGGTGTCATCTTCATACCTACAACTGGAGTGTAGTGAGTGTGAGTTAGAGATGATAGTAGGAGAAAAAACCCTGGAATAGAGTCTAGCCATGAGCAAAAGGTTAACAGGCTCTTTGACCTCACTGGGCATTAATCTTTATCCTTCCTTTATTTTTGAGGATGCCACAGGAATATTTAGAGCCTCCAAGAAGAATCCACAATTCTTTCCAACAAAATTCTAGTTAAAGGCACATTTTGATGAAATGGATTCGTATATCCAGCTCCTGCCTGGTTTCTATTAAATATTCCAGCCTTTCCTGTGAAAAATGGGGAGTGATTTCATGCTTTCATTATTCAAACTGATCTGGTTTCACAGCATACTCCATGGCTATAGTCAGTTCAAAAAGATGTAACAATTTGTTTTCTTGATTTTGCATGCAGTTCAGAAACCTGCTGGCTGCTGGACTCACAATGGTGGCCATTCTAAGGGAGGCTTGATGGCAGGAACAGGTGACAACAGAAGCTCAAAGATTATTTGTCTATACTGAGCATGTTGTACTTTACCTCAGTTCTCCCATTTAGTCAAATGAATTTTATCCAGTTGAGAACACTTGCTTTAAAGTCCTCAGATGCAATATCTTTATGTTCCTACAACATCTGCAATTGCATTATAAGGAGTAATTTAAATGAAATATGGACAATGTCATCAACCTTTCCAATTTTCTGCCCCATTTCCATCCAGTGTCACCTGGAACCTTATGCCCTAAGGTTGCCAACCCAATCTTGGCTCCTTGTTTTTCCTTCACAGCTATTCTAGTTGGGGTTTCCTCCAGATTAATGGACACCAAAAGATTATTACTTCATTCTGACTAAAAACTAGAACTAAGAATAGAGAAAGGTTATAAACTCTTTCAGAATGAGAGAATTCTGGATTCTTCCTGTAGAAAACAACATTCACATAATATCCTTAGAGAATGCGTGAAATGAGCCTACTTAAGCTACAGTTTGCACATCAGTAAAATGGAAATAATAATACTTTTCTCATGGGACTGTTTTGAGAATGAAAGAGAGAACCCAGACACCACATGTGGTGTGATATATGTCCTTTATAAAGGAAAGTTGCTATTTTTTTTGAAAATGATAGTTTTCAAAACAATACTCTCTGTGTATTCTATTAAACCTACTGTATTAGTCTGTTCTCATGCTGCTAATAAAGACATACCCGAGACTAGGTAATTTACAAAGGAAAGAGGTTTAATGGACTCAGAGTTCCACATGGCTGGGGAGGCCTCACAATCATGGCAGAAGGCAAAGGAGGAGTAATGTCATATCTTACATGGTGGCAGGCAAGAGAGCATGGGCAGGGGAACTGCTTTTTACAAAACCACCAGATCTTGTGAGACTTATTCACTATCATGAGAACAGCATGAGAAAAACCCACCCTCATAATTCAGTTATGTCTCAGTGGGTCCCTCCCATGACACAGGGGGATTATGGGAGCTACAATTCAAGATGAGACTTGGGTGGAGACACAGCCAAACCATATTATGTACCCTATTGTGTACTTCCCGACAAATCATTTGAAGACTCTTTGGTGAAAGAAAAGCAAAAATCAAACATGATTCTTTCAAAGGTACTGTGGGTCAGATGGATGAATCACAGGCAAATGTGTCCGAGGAAAGGAAAGGCCAATGACGAAAGGTGAGAGAAAAAGATTCTAATGCAGGTTTCATTGCTTCTCCTGGGTCTATTTTAATGGTCTTAGATAAGTTTTGCACAGTCAGTTTATCTTCCTGCTTCATCCCTTCCTGATTATTTCTGCTAGATGAATAGTTTTGCCACACTATGACAATTCCTTGTTCAGAAACCTTCAATGATCTCCTGTCTGAATTACATCCTAACCCACATGATCAGGTTACAAATTCCTTTAAAATTTCAAGAACATATGGACACAGGGAGGGGAACATCACACACCAGGGCCTGACGGGGGTCGGGGACTAGGGGAGGAATAGCATTAGGGGAAATACCTAATGTGGGTGACAGGTTGATGGGTGCAGCAAACCACCATGGCACATGTATACCTATGTAACAAAACTGCACTTTCTGCACATGTACCCCAGAACTTAAAGTATAATTTAAAAAAAGAAAATAATTCCTTTAAAACCTCATCTCTCCTAGTTCTTCTTCATACACTCCAGCCACATTGGATATGTTTTATACTTATTGCATGTCTTATTCTTTTCCTGCCCTGGGACTTTTTGTATGTGGCTTGCCTCTCTGTAGATCGTAGAAGACAAATTCAAAATATGATCCTTTTCTTAATATTCTTCTATGATCCTTCCAGTGAGAAGAACTCTGTTGGACTTTTGAATTTCCACATTCTTTTTATGCATATCTGTAATGACACTTAACATGATCTATACTATAGTGTGCTTATTTTTTCTGAGTTTTATCTAACAGATTAATAGCTACTTAAGGTACCAATGACATTTCAATTCTACTCCATGCAAGACCTAACACATTGCTGGAGTTCAGTAAATGTTTGCTGAATAGATGAATAAAGGACAGTGCTGTTATTAAAATTTCTTAGTGGGGTTGAGAGGCACGATAAAGGCCTCAGAATAAATAGCAATGAAATATAGGTAGAGCTAGTACCAACTAGGAGTGTAAGCAATGGTTCAAAATTTCAGAGGAGAAATAATGAAATTGACCGGGAGATTTAGTCTTGGCCACTGAAAATTTTAGTGGTCTCTCACAGGACATTAACATCTGAGAGCAATTCCAAGACCTTCTCATTCTCCACAAAGTAAATTAAAGCCAAATAGGAAAATGATCTTGTTCCATATACCAAAATGTTTTGTATTTTTCTATATGTTAATAGGGTTGTCCCGTAGGACAAAGAAGCATTCTAAAACTCACATGTAGAACCCATAGGCTATCTTTGCTGAAGATAAGCTCCTTCTTTTGGACTATGATTTAGATTACAATATCTCCAAATTCTATTTCATGAGAAGAAATCAGTAGCAATGGCTTAAGGCTTAATAGTTTTGAAAAAGCAACAACATGATGACGTTTGAATGAATTATAAACACATGGATTAAATTTTTCCTTATGGAAATAATACGAAAATGATGAGGGTTCTTTTTTCTACATATCTGGATTTTACTGAAACTTTAAAAAAACCAACCCAAGAACTGAATAAATAAATAAACCCATAAGACGCTGAGCAGGAATGTTCTTATTTGCAATTATCATGTGTTGATTTGGGATTATAATGGAGTTAGGAAGATCTGTGAAAGGGAAAACACATCCTCCCTATCATAGCTTAAGTCCAACACCAAGTTTTAGAAACCCAGATATAGACATTGTTCACTCCCACGGAATTGGGAGCTTAGAATTCATCTTTTGTCAGTGGTGGTTCCCATCCACAGTATCTCTGAAGATACATCCAACAAACTTCTGTAACTGTGAGGCAGGTTGAAACACAGCACAGGATGTGCTAACTGAAAGCAAAAAATACTCACTGACCCCTGCAGAGAGAGCACAGTACAGTAGTCCTGCCCAGTACTTGTCTGGTTTTCACACTGAAAGTCCCATGTCCCAAACAACCCTCAGTCCTCAGTGATCTGGGACAATTGGTCACCCTACCCCCAGTCAAGAATGCACTTCAATGTGTATCCTCAGCTCCTGCAGATCTTGTTAAAATACAAATTTGCATTTAGTTTGTCTATGTGAGTCCTAGGATTGTGCATTTCTAACAAGTTCTCAGACGATGCCATGCTACTGGTCCACAGACCACACTTTAAGTATCAGGGTTTAGAGTGTGCCTTGTGGACTCAGAGGTAGACTGAGACGCAGCTTCACCATTTACTAATTTTATGTCCTTGGTCAAGTGATTTAACTTCACTAAAACTCAATTTCCTCATCTCTAATAGAGAGTACTAATAGTACCTTCCTCTCAAGATTGTTGTGAGGATTAATTGAGGTAATTCTGGGCACAGAATAAGCACTAAAGAAGTGTTAATTACTTTCTTTATCATTGGAATTTGTATCACGTGTAATCTTCCAATAGATGGCTGAGACTGAAAATACAAACAAGTTGAGGAAGTTTTCAGGTAAATTCATGGTTGAAGGATTCATAAGCACTGATGTTTTCCAGGTGAATTAGAATGTTTGAGGCAGAGGCATTTTATCGGGTTGAGGGGGAATTTAGTCTGACTCAGGTGTATCGTAAAGTTTATGTTCACTATAAAATACTAGTTTTTTACACTGTGCGCTATACAATCTACTTCCCTATTTTGAGTTCCCTAGAACACAAAAGGAAGATAGAAATATAAGTGTGTGTTGTCCCAGCTGCTGGAACAATAGGCCTTTTGCAGAAGTTTAAATATCGGAGTCATAAAGAGGGAATTAGATCCACTGATAAGTTATGCCCAAGTCCCACCCTCAGTTCCAGTTGGCCTTTATGACCTGCGCTGCTGCTATGTGAACTTGAAGAAGTTATATAACGTCATCTTTAAGCTTCAGCCTCCTTACTGCAAACAGAAATGATAATACCTACTTCATAGACTCACATGAGAATCAAATATAAAGTGCCAATACAGGGCTGGCCTATGTTAAGTGCTCAATAAATACTGGCTAGTGTTCTAATTATCCTATTGGTATAGTAACAGAACTATTTCTGTTTAACATTCATTTAGAATGGAGAGCTACTAGATTGATTATATCTTGGTTGTGCTGGTTCTTGAAATGTGGTAATAGCTTAGACCTTCACCTTCAGATCTCCCCTGACCACATGGTGAGGAGCCATTACATGTTAATTCCCTGCTAACTTTTGTGACCTTTAAACCCATCTTCATTCTTCCTCATTGGAGCAAAGCTAGAGTTTGATTATTTTGCCTATAAATAATAACCATTGTTTAGCCAATGAGCTGTGTCTGAAGCTTGTCAGTGGCTAATTTGACATGTTGTATTTCTAGAGATGAAAACTTGAGTTTGAAAAGGGAAAACTCACCAAAATCAATGTTAGGGAGCAGCAATTCCTGGTGGCCAGGGAAGACAAAAGAAAGTTCTAGGTTTGAAAGATGTGAAACAGTGATGGTTATGTCAGCAGTTAGGACAACACATATTTATATTTCAATCCTCCCTTTATGGGCAAGACACTTTTTCTAGCCCCAGGCTTCACCTCTGATGCTGCATTTGAAGGAAAGGTAAAAAACTTTAATCCCAGGTCCGAGAAACAACGCTATCATCCAGTTAGAAACTTTGCAAGCCCTTTGGTTTGCAACTTGTCTCAGAATAAATAAATAAATAAATAAAAGTCACTCAAAAACCTTTCTTTGGATTTACTTGACGAAACTCATGAATGCTATCTTACTTCTGTCATGCCTGGATGCCCTCACTGGATATAGAACCAGGTTAGAAGCTCAAGCCTCTTCAAAGGGTATTGGGAGAATAAATGATATAATGTCCACGTGACTCCCACAAAGCTTAGCTCATAGAAAGCATTTGATGAATATTTATTGTCTTCCTCTCTTCCCCTGTGTTTGACACCTTAATGTGTGTATGCCTGTTCCAAACATTACTGTCTATTGTCTACTCCACCTTTGAGATATCGACAAAGTCTAACATCTCACTGTAGATGTTCATGACTGATATGGAACACCTTGAATTTCTGTGTCATTTAGATCCACTATTAAACGCTAGATACCGTAGGCCCCTCAATACAATTACCCTGGGTAATTGCATCGCTACCATTAGCCCTATTGTATTTCAAAAATCCATTTCACAGTTTGGCAAAAAAAAAAAAAAAAAAAAGTAGGGTCCTAGTTTTGAAATCCCTTCAAAAAATCATGAATTTACCTGAAAGCGTCTTTGACTTATTTGTGTTTTTAATCTCAATCACCTTTTACAAGATTACTTCACTGATATACACTATGAATTCCAATAATTATAAAAGCAGTTAATACTTCCTTAGTGCTTATTCTGTGCCCCAAATTATCTCAATTAATTCTCCCAACAATCCTTTGAGGAAGATACTATTATGACTCTCTATTAGAGATGAGGAAATTGAGGCTCAGTGAGTTTAAGTCACTTGAACAGAGACACAAAATTGGTAAATGGTGAAGCAAGCACTCCATCCTGGTATAAAGCCCTTGGGCTGTAACCCCATGGAAGACTTCAGTAGGTAATTGCCAAAGCCTCTCACAGTTTTAAAATAGGTGAATCTGCTTCAATTATGACCTGAGAACTGAGATCTGCACTCATATTTACCCCAACCCCCTCTAAATCTTTGCTCCAAACTCCTCTAAATATTTATTCCAAACCCCTTTGCAAAGTAAGCATACACATTTAGTCTTTATTTTTCATATTTTAGGACTACTAAAATACGAAAATGCATTGAAAATGAAGCCCATGTTGTTGGAAGCGTGGATCAATAAGGATTATTTGGTCTTGGCTAAAGGTTTAGTAAAATGTACTTAGATAATAATAATTAAATGAATGCCTTAATTTGTTTTTCTTTCAAGTCTTTATTCTTTATAAGAATTCAGTTTTCTTCACACACAGCAAGCATATATGATCTTGTGTTTTTATTCATAGAAAGAGCAAAAGCCAGGAAAATTAGATAATTTGAATTTTAGTTAGAATCCTGTCTTTTTGATCTAAGTGATTATGTGAAAGTGGCTTGCTTTGAGTTTATCTTCATCTCTGTAATGATGGTTTGGACTGGTAAACTTCAATGGCACTTTCCAATTCTGAAATTTCATAATCCTGTGAAAACTCTCCATTTTTAATCTAAAATGATACAACTGATATTTCTGCTGTCTAATGTGCCTCATTTATAGAAATGTATAGAAATTATTCCTGAGAATATATATGTCATTGCTTATTATACTAGAAAGCAACATTCCTTATGGTAGATCACAAAGTTCTCATAATTGAGTAGGTAATGACTTAAAAGCTTGGGCAATTCAGCTAGAAAGCTAAACAGCCATCAATAACCCAACATAATTACTTCTAAAAACAGGGAAGGAAGTTGAGCATGAAATTCTAACTAAATAAGAATTTTATGATTTCTTCCCTTACTGACAAGTTACTGGGTATATTCCCTGTTCTGGGTTTAAAAAAAAAATCCATTGGTATTTTTCTTAGAAAATGAAATATCAGATACAAGCAGTGATTTTCCAAATACATAACAAAAGATATGTTATGAGCTCCCACCAATCAGAATAGAGGCCAAACACAAATAATTTCTACCCTGAACACAAGCCTTAAAAAACTAAACCAAAGAAAACACAACTTAAAAGTACTTTCCCTCCCCCAACCCTCAAATGAGAACATATATTTTTAATCCTTTAAAATACAAATATGTTTGTCTCCAATTTATTTTATTTTTTTTGAAATGAGGTCTTGCTTTGTTGCCCAGGCTGGAGTACAGTAGCATGATCTTGGCTCACTGCAATCTCCATCTCTCGGGTTCAGGAGAGTCTCCAGCCTTAGCCTCCCAAGTAGCTGGGACTACAGGCAAGTGCCACCACATCCAACTAATTTTTGTATTTTTAGTAGAGACAGAGTTTCACCATGTTGGTCAGGCTTGTCTTGAACTCCTGACCTCAAGTGATCCACCTACCTTGGCCTCTCAAAGTGTTGGGATTACAGGCATGAGCCACCGTGCCTGCGCAGTCTCCAATTTTGAAAGAAATAATTAAATAGGGAAGCATCCACCTGATACTTGCCCTACCTCTTATTCCATTGCGTCCCACCAGGCCACCAGGTCCATCCACACAGGCCTTCTTTACATTTATTGAAAACAATACACACATGCCAACCTCCATCCAGAATGCCTCTTCAGATCATGAACAACAGCTTCCTCTTCAGATCATAAACAACAGCTTCCTTTTCATCATTCAGTATCAAGAGAGTGTCATATCACCTCCTTGAACAGGTTATCTCTGGCCATTAATGTTGCCAACACCTTGTTAACTCAGAACCTTACTCTGTTTTATTTTCTTTTTAACATTTAGTGATATTTGAAACTATTTTCTATTTACATTCAGTACTTGTTTATTTTCTGTCCAACCTACTAGGCTTTCCATAGCTCAGGGAACTTGGACTATCTTGTACATGCCCCACCAATAGTAGTCCATCAATTAATATTTTCATAATAATTTTAGTGCTAATAACAAACCTAGTAATTTATGGTCACCTATTACATGTCAGGCTCTGTATAGATTATCTCCCTAAATCTCAAATTAGCTCTATTAATCTTTTAACAGATGAAGAAAAAGGGGCTTCTGAGAGTTTAGAGAAGATAACAGGCCCAAGATCTCAATGTTCTTAAGGAAGTAACTGCAATTGTAATTTAAACTTCTGACTTCATTCCTGGCTGTAATGACTCCCTATGCATTCCATATTTCATAAATCAAGTAAAAAACTTCCATTGCTTTATACTATCAGACATTATTGGATTGTATTACTCTTCAATAATTCTTAACATTTTATTTTTAAGTTCTTTGTACCTTTTCCTTAATAAGCTACGTCTGTAAGAAAATATGTTACCATGGTGAATCTTTTCTTACCATGAATAATAATTTTAAAATTTAGTTCAGTCAAACACTCACATCACTGTATATAATGTCTTCTGTAAGCAGAAAGATATTGAAACAACGAGAAAGATCAGATGAACAAATATAAATGAGATTTTAGCATAGGAATAGATTGCATGAAAGTAATACACAAGCCAATAAATGTAAAGAAAAATGGTTAGGAAGAATAGATTTGATGACAGTATACAGATATAGTATTAGTTTTTGGCTGTTTTCATACTGGGTCCTAAGAAACACTTGAGGAAATTCTTAAAAATAGAAATTCCAAGGCCCAATTCCAGATCTACTAAATCAAAATCCTGGGGTGGAGGTGGGGGAAGAAGAGTCATCCCAAGTGAATCTTACATTTAAGCAAATTTGAAAAGCACTGGGAGAAAGAATGCTTATTCGTTATGAGTAATACAGGAGGCATGGAGATGATAATATCAGGCAGTTGGAGGTCTTCAAGTAATTATTTACCCAGAGACAGCAGCACTAAAACCTACTGTATACTCATGATTGCATTTTTGTCATTTTCCATTGTTTCTTGTATATCTGTGTGTGTGTGTATGTATGTGTATATATATGTATGTGTATATATATGTACTTGTATATATATATATATATATATACACTATCAGAGACAACTGGATTGTATTACTCTTCAATAATTCTTAACATTTTATTTTTAAGTTCTTTGTACCTCTTCCTTTATAAGCTACGTCAGTAAGAAAATACATATATGTATATATTATACACACACACACATATATATACACACATACATGTATACACACACACATATATACACACACATATATATGTATATATACATATACACACACACAAAATGTGTATGCTTATGATCAGAATTCAACAACTACATTAGATGAAAGGTTTAAAAGTTTAAATATTTTAAAAGTCCCACCCGTGAGATTTTTTGTTAATTTATTGACTCTAAGGGCCTGTTTCTTTTACTTATGTGCATGCGTGCACACACACACACACACACATTCACACGGTTCCATGGCAGCAAAGAAATTCTCACATTCCAAATATGTCTTGGTGAAGCATGATAGTTAAGAATTCTCAATATTTTAACGTTACTTAGAGCACCAGTAGGTAGGTTACCCTGGCCCCATTCCCAGAATTTAACAGTAGGGGCCTTGTGAAATGCTAAACGATGTGTATAACAGTATTCATGCTCTCCAAGAGCCAATCCGTCAAAACATTTGCTGCTTTGAAAATGTGTTCTTCAAAAAAATGGGCATATGGAACTTATTACTCTGCTTGGTGGAGTTCAGGCAGCAGGGTCCAAAGTAAGCACAAAAACCTTTTGAGGACATAATCCTACCTAAAGGTAGCAGGGTCTCTAAAACTGTCCTTCCCTGACCCAAGAGGTATAGAAGTCTCATGGGAAATAGCAGAGTTCCAAATATTTTCCTGTAATTCAAGTGTTAGAGTAGCTCAAAACTAGGTAGAAGCATTAAAAAAAGTAATATTTAAATAGACAGTCTATAAAATATTGGACTTGTTTTGGTAAATGATCCCTCAGTTGGTATCTCTTTATCACCCACTTCTAGCACAACCTTTGGTCTATATTTGATGTTTGATAATTATATGTGAACAAATAAGTCAGTGACATTTTGCTGTTATATATTCAAGTAGAATTTAGAATGCATAGCTACATACTTGTGGAAATTTCACCAATGAAAGGGAAATTGAATTCTCTAATCTCCATGGGAAATAAATATTTTCACAAAGAAGAAAACCATCAAAAGAAGGACCATGATTAGCTTACCCTTACTTTTTCTCTCCCTATTGACACCCATGTCATCTGGATTTAAATAAGTATATATATATTTAATTTACATGTTCTTAATATTTAATTGAAATACATTTTAATATTTCAATACAATATTAAATACAGGAAGTTGATTTTTAAAATATATTTTAATATTTCAATTAAATATTAAATACAGGAAGCCAATTGATAGAATTTGCAAAGAATTAACTTACCTTTCTTTGAAACTGCGTAACATTTGCTGTACTAGCTATCAAAATAACACAATTTTCACTAGTAGAAAGGACAGGAAATGCTAGTATCAGCCGTGGCAGACAAGAACAGAATTTGGTTTTTGAAGCTGAGAAGGCTCAAACTCCTTGCTGTGTTTTATTATGCATAACTGAAATTCTTCACAGTTACAAAAGTGTAAACTTCTCTTGATTGCATCAATATGTACTTGGAACAGGGGGATATGTAGGTCAGTGCTTGTGGAGGAACTCTGTAGCTACATTTAAATTTGCTTTGAAGGAATAAAAGTAAATCCATAAAGTGTGCTTTTTTTTTTTTTTTTTTTTTTTGGTAAAAACCATGCAGGCATTCCATTCCATTTTTAACTTCTTTGGGATCATAGGATGGATTTACCTTCCTCATTGAACAATTCCCCTTGCTTGAAACCTCCTGACAGTTACAGATTTTTTTTTTTCCCTGGAATGTTTGATCATTTGAATAGCACTGTATGGACCACTCTTTGATGGTTTATATTCTCCCAACGCTATGCTCACTTCTGTTCATTACCTTATTTTTCACTATTTCATAATTTGTCTTTTGTATTTTATGACTGCTTCCTCTGGGATTTTTTTTTTTTTCCCTAGAAAAATGACAAGAATGATCCACATAAGTCCATAAGAGAGGTTGTAAAATAAACATTATACCATGTGTGGGGTAAAAAAATAAATAAATAACTGCAAATGGCTGTTCTCACTTTCTGGCATTTACACACATGGCCATCTGTTTGAGGGCTGTTTTAAATGGCTGTTTTCCAACATTTATGTAACTGGCCAATTGAAAGGAAATGACATCATCGAGTTTCCTGAAGGCTATAGCCGGAGCCACGAAAAAGTTTGGAAACAAATTGCTTGGTAAAGAGAAAGATGTTTTTCAAATGTCTCTTTTTTATATGTACTTCTTTCTTATTTCTAGCATTTCTAACATTTTCCCCCTTTTTCTATATATTCTGTGTTTATACCCCTCAATATTTGCACAATCTACTTTGGGTCTTCTCTCTAAATTGTGAGGGAGTTAAAGAGAAAAATATCCTCTTTGTTGGTTCTGTACAATCTGGTCAGAATGTGCTGAAAACCAAAGAGTTTTCTGACCTACTTAATATCCAAGAATGGACTTGATTGACTTTGTCACTCAAATGACGGCAGATTTTGAACTTGTAGATGTAGGCCTTGCAAAGCATGGAAATAATTCTGGATAGACATAGACTGTTCTGCTACCAAGGTGCTGCTGTAACTACCCCTCACAGCACAACCCACAGAGCATGACTGAGTGAAGAGGAACATTTGGAAAGTTTATCATATTTGTTGGAATCACCAAGAAATTAAAGCTAGGAAGGGTAGAGGTTTTTATTTTTATACTTTTAAGTTCATGGGTACATGTGTAGGTTTGTTACATAAGTAAACATGTGTCATGGGGGTTTGCTATACACATTATTTCATTACCCAGGTATTAAGCCTAATACCCATTAGTTATTTTTCTTAAGCCTCTCCCTCCTACCCACCCACTACCCTCTGATAGACTCCAGTGTGTGTTGTTCCTCTCTATGTGTCCATGTGTTCTGATCATTTAACTCCAACTTGTAAGTGAGAACATGCGGTGTTTGGTTTTCTATTCCTGCATTAGTTTGCTAAGGAAAATGGCCTCCAGCTCCATCCATGTTCCTGCAAAAGGCATGATCTCATTCTTTTTTATGGCTGCATAGTATTCCATGGTATATATGTACCACATTTTGTTTATCCAGTGTATCACTGATGGGCTTTTATGCTGACTCCATGTCTTTGCTATTATGAATAGTGCTGCAATCAACATATGCATGCATGTGTCTTTATAATAGAATGATTTATATTCCCTGGGGTGTATACCCAGTAATGGGATTGTTGGGTCAAATGGCACTTCTGTTTTTAGGTCTTTGAGGAGTCGCCACACTGTCTTCCACATGGAAAGGACACAGATGGTTGAACTGATTTACACTCCCACCAACTGTGTATAAGTGTGCCTTTTTCTTCACAACCAGGTCAGCATCTGCTATTTTTTGCCTTTTCAATAATAGCCATTCTGACAGGTGTGAGATGGTATCACATTGTGGTTTTGATTTGCATTTCTCTAATGATTGGTGATGTGAGCTTATTTTCATATGATTGTTGGCTGCCTGTATGTCTTCTTTTCAAAAGTGTCTGTTCATGTTCTTTGCCCACTTTTTAATGGGGTTGTTTGTCTTTTTCTTGTAAATTTGTTTAAGTTCCTTCTAGATACTGCATGTTAGACTTTGTTAGGTGCATAGTTTGCAAAAATTTTCTCCCATTTTGTAGGTTGTCTGTTTACTCTGTTAATAGTTTCTTTTGAGGTGCAGAAGCTCTTTAGTTTAAATAGATCCCATTTGTCAATTTTTGCTTTTGTTGCAATTGCTTTTGGCGTCTTCATCATGTTTTTATAGCATAGTTTACGGATCTCCTTGTCCCTGAGTGTCTCAATAATTTGGACCACCAGACCAAAGAGTTCTTTCATCTGATTCCAAAATTAAGCCATCTCTTGGGAAAACCTAGCAGCTGCATTTAAGCCTCACATTTGTATGGAAAAAGTATTAGTGTTAGAGGAAATTAAGTGTACCTGCTCTTCAAACTTTCTTGGGAGGTCAGAGCAAATAGAGAGTTCATCTAAGCAGCAATCTACTTAAACTCCTATATTAAAAACTTTTTGGAATTTTTAAATGCCTTCACATGATTTCAATCTACTGTGGTATTCTATTCTACCAGAATGTTGCAGTTTCTTGCCTGAATCACCATTCTTCCAAGTTGGGAGGGGAACATCGCTTAAAAATTGTGTCCTTTCCACATTGCCTGCACTTGTTTGAAATTTTCTCCTCCTCCTGTTTCCTTCTCCTCCTCTTTTCATTATCACTGTGGGTAGGAGACATGGTTAGTGCTCCACCAGATTTCCTTTGCCAGCTGGTGCATCTGTACTCAGGTGTTTTGTGTTCTTTCTGGAGGCTTGCCCTTTGCTGATAGGAGCCACCTGCTGGGGTTACAGCGCCACCTTTCCCCACCCTTCTGGGTCAGCAATGGCTGACTGGTTTGGGGGTACAAAAGCCTGGGCACATATCCTCAAGGTGAAACAAGGTTGTTTCTTGGGGGGTGTGATTGTGGGAGGTGTGATTTATGCCCCAGTTTCCTGGGCATCAGCCAAGGCTATACTTTACCTGAGACCACATCTCTCCTTTGCTCTTTCTCCCTCACTGTTCAGCTTAATCTACTGCCTTCTAGGTTTTTCCTAAAGATCACTCCTTCAATATGTCACATATATCTGAAGCCCTTTCTCAGTCTTTGCTTTTAAGGACCCCTGTCTAAGACATTGTGATCACCAACAATGATATCTGAGTGATGAATCTACAAAGTCCTATGTTTCAAGAGTCCAAAGCATGAGGAGAGTCTATCAGGGTAGATGGCAAGGGATGGGATGCCCTTGTGTGGTTGTGAGTCAGCAGTAGTATGTAAGGGAAAACATTTAAGGTGAGAGTTTAAGAAAGAAGGAAACATTGGTACTTGTTAGGTTATCTGACAGAATTTAATTAAGTTATTAAAAATTACAGAGGTAGATGAAAAATTGTTTCTTCGATAAGAAAAAAAAATTAACACTTGTGATTGAAGAAAATTTGGAAAACACAGAAAAGTGTAAAAATAACATCAAAATCACCTGTAATTCTACTATCCAAATATCACCCCTGTTTTTGTATGTTTCCTTCCAATTTCGATGTATCTATCTTCCTATCTCTGTATTTTATTCATATGTATTTATTTACATTTATAAATTGAGAATCGCTACATATACAATTTAATATCCTTCATTTTCTTCCTGAACATTACATACATTTTTATGCCATGTAGTACTCCTTGAAAATCTGATTTTCAATATCTGCATAATATTAAATTCTATAGGTTTGCCATAATATAAATATATACATATCATCAGAATATAGGTTACTGTCTTTTTTTGCTGTTTAGAGCACTGCTGTAAGAATAGTAGCCTTGAACATAAATCTTGGTGTTCATTTTAAATTTACATTTATAAGCTACATTTATTGTAGTTGTATTACTGGGTCAGATGTATGAACATTTTAAATAAATTGCCAGCTTGTGTTCTAATTTTTGTCAACATAATGCCAATTATTTTCCAAAAAAGTACCAATATATAAATGATCCAATAAAAACACCATTTTATAATGCCATTACTAACATGCCATATTAAATTTTTAAGCAAATTTTGTACTTAACATTGCATTTATTTTTAAAAAATTTTTACTTTTTAAAAACATGTGCTGTTTGGATTTTTTGTCCTTCTTAAAGACGAAAAACTTTTTGTTGTTGTTACTTTAGAATAAGCATGTTATTGATTGCCTTTTTTCTTTTAGTAATGCCTTTTTCAGGCTTCTAAACAGACACCCCAAAGAAACTGTATATTTCAAAAACATATAAACAAGTTAAATTGTTGGGGGAAGAGGGAAGAAAAAGGTTCAATCAACTCATTTTTGCAGGGCATGAGATGCAAGCAATCAGTTGAATTTCTTCACTTCATTACAGTCAATCAAATCTTTATTTTAGTTGAATTGTCTTAATATGTTGACATGCCACATCACAAACACAACTACTGTATGCTTTTGTCTTAAGGACATTTCATCCCTATATTAACATTACTGCACATCTGAGTGATCCAGAAATTGTGCTCAGTATCAGTAGGACTTAGTAAAAGTAAGAGCATAAAAGTAAATATGGTATAAGCAAATTTAACAGAATTCAAAAATATCATGTGGCAAGAAGGAGCATGCAAATGACGGAATGACAGCGAGGGGGACTGAATGGGGAAACACGGAAGGCAAGGAGTGTATAGAGGTGCATGTGAACAGCCACACAGTGCTATGCAAGCCACGGGAAAAGGGCATGAACCATCTTCAGATTTTTCCTGTATTTCCCCAAAGGTTTCTTATGGAATGGGTCTGGTATGTTCCTGATTTTATAATGCACTAAGTGGTGTGCTAAGTAGGAATGTGATGCTGTAATGATTAATTCACTCATCTAATATGTATGATACTATAAACAACTCCCAAATTCTTTGTTTGAGTTACAATGGTGACTAAAGTGTACATGTATTTTTGCTAATATATAATATGAATCTGTCTGCATGTGATTTCAATAAAAAAATCATTTTCAATTTTTAATGAATTATAGCTTTGTTAACAGCATGAAGACTAGAAGAAAAAGAATGGAAGAAAGAAGTGAAAGAGAAACAAATAGGGGAGGGGATCCCTCAGATGACTGGGAAGGAAAGGAAAACCAGAAAAAAGCAGTCAGGATGAATGCCTGACAAAAAACTCTGCCGCAGTGACACTTTGACATGAAGCAGATTCAAACTTTCTATGACTGAACAGGATATTTTCCATTTATTGCTCCTTTGATACCCAAGTTCCTCAATGGGGGTGTTCTTCAACGAGACACTTTTACCAGTCATCATATTCTTGCTTTTTTTTTTTTTTAAAGTATGTTGCTGCTGTACTTTTAAGAAAGTTGTGTTTTATCTTAGTACTTTGATGTTCATAAATGGTATAAAACATAATTTTACCACATAGCTTTAATGGAATACTTTTTACAAACAAAATAAAACTTGACCTTCTTCCACCCTATCTCCACATCAGAACTAATTTTACTACATTTTATTTTTCAAAAACTATTAATTCAGTCAATTAATATTGTCTTTGGACTACATTGGGTCATTTTCAATGGATTGCTCTGGTACAGCTTTGCATTGTCATGTCCTTTGTTCTTGCTCTTTCTTGTCTACCTACCAGTTAAAATATGAAACTCATTGAAGCATTTAGCTCCCTGGATAGTGATTCCTGTATCAGGGTGAATCATGCAAACTTTCATAATTGTCTAAACTGTAATTCAGAAATATAATATGGCTTAAATGGGAACTTGGGGCTAATGTTTAACAAGTGTGCACCATACTTTATCAGTTCTCTAAGACCTGTTTTCTACAAACAAAATTTTTTATGTCATGGGCTACCTTTAAGTGGTAATCCTAAAGGCCCTTTCTGACTTGTTCATTAACTTTTTCAAGTCTTCAGGACACTGAGTTATTTGGTGCACAGAGTAATACCAAATCATGTCTGAGAAAGCTTCCATGATTCCCAAAGTGCCTGATTTTCCACCTCTTCCTGTAAGAAGTAGTAATAGATATGCTAAATGACTGGGGAAATAAGAATTAAGCCTATGGCTGGTTTAAACTTTCCTATGGAAAGATTTTAATGAGTTTCCAAGTAGACAGTTCAGCTGAGACAATTTTATATAATGTGGTATATATGATTTAAAAATCTACATCCAAAAAAACACATAAAAGACATACCCTACTTTAGCTATGTGTCATTATACTCAGCTATGTATGCATAATATAATATACGTATATACATACACACATATAGTTTAGACACACCCTACTTTAGTTATGTGATAGTATATAAGTATATGACTTAGAAACCCCACTTTAGCTAGGTGTTAGTTTTTTCCTCTGACCCTAAAATTATGTGTTTTCTTTGTTTGTTTGTTTGTTTTTGGAGACGGAGTCTCGCTCTGTCCTCTGTCGCCCAGGCTAGAGTGAAGTGGTGTGATCTCAGCTCACTGCAACCTCTGCCCCCGGGGTTCAAGCAATTCTCCTGCCTCAGACTCCTGAGTAGCTGGGATTATAGGCGTGCACCACAATGTCTGGCTAATTTTAGTATTTTTAGTAGAGATGGGGTTTCACCATGTTGGCCAGGTTGGTCTCAAACTCCTGACCTCAAGTGATCCACCTGCCTCGGCCTCCCAAATTGCTGGGATTACAGGTGTGAGCCACTGCGCCCTGCCAATTCTGTTTTGACTATGAAGTAATACGGCTTAAAATATGAATTATGGAAGCCGTGCTTCTGAGTCATGCAGTGACCTTCCTCCACCCATCCCCACGCCAGTGCCTCCCACTGTTATTTTTGTGCATTTGGCATAACCAGTTTTCTTTAATGAAAGAGATTTCCTTTCCAAGACAGGAGTGCAAGCTCCAGACTAAAAATATGAAAATGCAAATGAGTAGTGCTTCCTTTATCCAAGTTGCTTTCTTCAGGTATATGTTGCATATGTGCTGTTGTTTGCTGGTAGCTAAAAGTCCATTCTTTCAGCAGGATTGTCTTCTGTCTCTAAGGGAACAAGAATGACCATTAAGTAAAAAACATGTATGAAATTATGCGGGTGAGAATCTTTACCCCACTTTTTGTTCTTTTTGATGGTAGAAAGACCTTTGTCTTGCAAAGGCAAAACTAGTAAGAACTTTATGCCTTTGGCTTAAACATTAAATGAAAATATACCTATTTAAACAATGTTTTAGGCTGGGCACGGTGGCTCATGCCTGTAATCCCAACACTTTGGGAGGCCAAGGTGGGTGGATCACAAAGTGAGGAGTTCAAGACCAGCCTGGTTTATATGGTGAAACCCCGCATCTCCTAAAAATACAAAAATCAGCTGAGCGTAGTAGTCGGCGCCTGTAATCCTAGCTACTCAGGAGGCTGAGGCAGGAAAATTGAGTCGAGATCATGCCACTGCACTCCAGCCTGAGCGATAGAGTGAGGCTCTGTCTCAAAAAAAAAAAAAAAAAAATTGTTTTGCCCTCAATGAGTAGACCGGTGGGTTTGGGTTCAACTTTGGGAAAAGGTAGGATGGTTTTCCTCTAAGCATGAAGTAGGCAGAATGTGCCTGTTTTGTCCTTTCATGACAGCAATTTGATCTAGAGGAAGTACGAGGCTTTAACTCTGAGTCTACAGAATTAAAGAAGGGTAAAAGAAGGACAGCAGGATCTGACACTGGGCTTCTTATTGTTCCTGTCACAATTTAAATCATTTGTTCACAGTTGGTCACAAGACCTCAGTCTATTCTGTGCTGCAAGTGTATTCTCTCAAAAAACAGGAAGCAACACTTAAGTAATTGCAGATTTACAGTGACTACCAGGCTGATCCCAGCTCTTTGTCATGGCTTTCCTGTTTGGGTCTGAAGGAAGTGGCGGAGAAAGGAGAGAGAGGGTGGGGGAAGCAACTCTGTTAGAAGGACGGGTTAGCCTGAGCCTGGCTTTGCCTTAGTGAAAGAGTGATGAAAACACTTTAAACAGTTGCCAACAGGCCGGTAGAAAATATTTGACATCTCACCTACATCAACAAGCAAGAGTTAAAGGTTAAATCACACACAACTCAAGTGCTGGGAAAAAAGGATATGTTTATGTCATCAACTTTCTTTGTTCTAGGACCGCCGTCAACAAGGAGACATATTCCCACTCCCTGGTTGGAGACACCAGGACAATAGAGACTGATCCACATTTGCGCATGGGTGGTAAATCCCCTTTTAAGCATTTGTAGCTTGCCTCTAGTCTAGCCTTCTTCATAGTTTTTTACCTGCTTCCAAATACCTATGTATTTAGGGCAATGTGGTTGGTGGCCTTTCTTCTTTCTTCAACCAGTTTCTTGAGATCCCAAGGGTGAAGCTTAGTGTAGGAGGAGAATTAGGAAGAGAAAGGTGTTTGCTTTTCATCGATTTCCTGTGTTGGTTCCAAATTCAGTGAGCATCCAACCTAAATCCTTTGGATGGTGGTAGGGCCAAGGAAAGGTGCTTTACATTGCTGGTTCTCACACACTCTAGGTTTAATGATAGAAGGACCTTTCTGGAGAGGCATTTAGTGCTTTTCACAAGGACTATAACAAAAGGTGGGGCAGGAGATTTCTTCACTGGTTCAAGGAAGATTTGAATTGAAATTTGGGAAGAAAGGAAAATATGACTAGGGGAGCAATGCAACACTGTTGTGGTGGATGCCAACAGGTGTGTTATAGAATGAAAAAGAAACACGATAGAAAAGTACATTTTATCATTTGGTGGGCCAAGGTCCCTTTTGAGAATCTAGTGAGAGCCATGATTATCTCCCTACACCAAAGTTTGTATCCATTCTTAGGAGGATCAGAAATTTTGATGATTTTTTTTTTTTTAAGAATTCCTAGAGGTTCAGCTGGGCTCAGTGGTTCACGCCTGTAATCCCAGCACTTTTGGAAGGCCGAGGAGGGTGGATCACCTGAGGTCAGGAGTTTGAGACCAGCCTGGCCAACATGGTAAAACCCTGTCTCTGCTAAAAATACAAAAAATTAGCCGGGTTGGTGGTGGGCGCCTGTAATCCCAGCTACTCAGGAGGCTGAGGCAGGAGAATCGCTTGAACCTGGGAGGCAGAGGTTGCAGTGAGCCAAGATTGTGCCACTGCACTCCAGCCTGGGCAACAAGAGTGACACTCCGTCTCAAAAAAAAAAAAAAAAAAAAAAAAAAAATATATATATATATATATATATATATATATAAAGAATTCCTAGAGGCTGATGGAACCCTTTGAAGTGTCCCTAATGTAGAAGGTCCCTGTAGTATAGGAGTGCAGCAAGCCGCCCATGCCTCCCCACAGTATTTTGAGAGTTAAACTAGATCTATATGCAATAGATAAGAATAGGTATAGTCAAAGCCCTTTACAACTAAATGGTTTCTACACACAAGATTCAGGACCCTCTTCCCTGGATAGTGCTAAATGATCAAGACCAGCTCTTCCCACCTTCACGTTTTTTGTGTTTTCTATAATTTTAAAAAATATTCACCTGCTGGTAGAATCTTCATATGTTAATCCTATCATACGAACCACAACAGTTTGCTCACTGTTCTTATTCCTGGCCTAGAAAACATTTGCCCGGTTCTATGGACTTGTCTACTTTCTGGTCCCTCTATTAGGAATAGGTTTAATTTGAAAATGGATATATTAAGGTATCATCATCTGATGCTGTGAAATATTTGCATCATTTAAAGAGAGAGCATTCCTTTTCTTGATTTGGGGCTCACCAACAATTTGATCAATTTTCATGCAACTTTATAGTTAAGGCATGATATCTCAAAATAAAATATTGACTCAAAAATGCTCCAAAGCCCACAGCTTTTAGGTCTTGTTGTTCAATGCTTTTAAAGAGAAGCACACATTTTTATTAAACTGTATTTGAAAATGCCTTCCAATATCATTTTCTTCCTTTGAAATATCATTATTTTTTAAAAAAATATGTATTTAAAAGCATTATTCTGAGAAATATTCTACAGACAGAACTATTCTTCAGACAGTGAAAGGGGTCCATGTACAAGAAGTTTGAGAACTCCTAGCAAAGAGATAATGGAAATAATTGGTGCACAGGTACACTGAATGGCATTCAAAGTTGGTGAATTTGCTGGAAGTGCCATAAAGTTACCACTGCATGAATGGGAAGCAGTCTAACAACATTCAACAGAGGATTCTATAAACAAGTCACACTGAAAGGCCAACTGACTGGGCTGCATTTCTAAGAGTAAATCATTCTTACCAGTAACTCCTCAGTACTTAAAGCAAACACTGAAATTCACCAAATTCATAAGGTTGTGTTTTTGTTTTGTTTTGTACAAAACTGGCTGGTAGCAACTAAATGTTATAAAGAGTGTCAGAATTTAGATGAAGACTTTCCTTCATCGTGGCATACCCATGTGGCACAGTGTGGTTGTTAGGGAAGAGAATCTATAGCTCCTATCCGTATCTGACCATCAGAGGCTATAGATCCTATCAAAAGAACTTGACAGTTTTGAGTAGCCAAATTGTCTTTTGTCAGTTTTCCCCAATTATTTTTTATTAGTCTTAACATCAAGCTTTGCAGTATTTTCCATGAGCAACTGTTCTGTTTTTACTTTTAGACCCTGTGAGTCTTGCAACTGACTGTTTCCTTTTTCTTTGTATTGGCTGTTTGATTAAGGGTTAAATCTACTGACCTATCATAGCAATTGTATAAAATTTCACAGAATAGCTTTTGTATTTATATTTCATTCCTTTTCAGTTTCCTTATCA
Organism: Pongo abelii; assembly: GCF_028885655.2. Taxonomy (NCBI): domain Eukaryota; kingdom Metazoa; phylum Chordata; class Mammalia; order Primates; family Hominidae; genus Pongo; species Pongo abelii. The sequence goes on from NC_071989.2 coordinate 39,783,090, forward strand.
ATCTTCATAGCGGCATCTATGATTGAATAGAATAACACATTCAAAACGTTTGAAATAACATCATAGACACAGTAAGAGCAAAATTATGTATTAGATATTATTCCTGGCTCCATCTTATTTTTTCAGATTACTTTTACTTTGGCTTATGTCCCGATTACTTTTGTTGCATTGTTGTTGAAATTTTGCTATTATTACCATGTAGAGTAAATTTTTTTGTAAATGTTCTTAATTCTATTTGGAGACCTGATAGCAGTGTGAGGTATGGGTTTTGACAGAATGGGATTTGAAATAGAATATAAAAATAATTAGTTTGACAGAAGATATCAACTAAAATAGTGGCAGTAGGGATGCAGAGAAAGACAGGTATTTATGAAATCAAATTGAGAGGACCTTTATGTGGAAGCACATTTTATGTGAAAGCTAAATATAGTAATAGGAAATCTGAGTTGATCCTCAACTTGCCAGGTGGGCAAGTGATGATGCCATTAATCAAGATTAGGAATACAGAAGGTATCATGGGGGTGATCAGGGGTGGTGATAAACAGGGATAAATATGTTACGGCCATGTTGAGATTGAGACTTTTTTGTGGGATGATTTAGTAAAATCCAGTAAACCACACAAAATAAGCATCTAGCGCTCAGGAAAGATTATGAAGCTGGATACACTGGTTTAAAATTTAGCAAAGTATACATATTTAGCTGAAGCAATGATTATGGGTAAAATTGCTCAGTAATAAGAGAAGGCCAAGGGACTTTTGGGAAATGGACTTGGAAGACAAAGGCTGTGACTTGTTTGTCTTTGTATTTCCAGCACCTAGCCCAGTGCCTGGCACAGAAGAGTTGCTCAATAAATGTTTGTTTCATGACTTACCAAATGAATGAGTGACTGAGTAAGGAGACCCAGTCTCCTCAGAAGAGACTGGGAAGGTGCAGTTGGAAGGATGAAAGAAAACAGTAGAGAATGATGTCTTAGAAGATAAGGCAGCAGAAGTTTAAGAATGAGATTACAAAAAAAAAAAAAAAAGAATAAGAGCACAGTGAAAATTTCTGAGTGCTGGATGATAGAAAACTGAAACAGAGTTAGTGCACTGGATGATAGAACCAGGACTCAAAAAAATCTCAGGAGTATGGAAATTAGAGTTCGATCTCATTGCTCTTTACTAGGGATAAATGTAAAAACCTAATGACAATTGAGAATCTCAAATCCATGAGCACTAGAAGCAGATGACCTGGCTTAATCACGTTCCTAGGGTTTAATGGTACGCTGAAAGTTCAAAATAAATTAATATTGGAGCCTAAATGCCAAGTTATGTAATTAGGCAATGTTTATAAAAATATTCAGTGTGGAAGTTGGTGATAAGAATACCTTAGTATAGGTTGCAGATACAAGTTGGAACAATGCCTTTCAAGAGGAAAAATACTATAGTAGGGGCAGTGAATGAAAAAAAGAATGAGGAAGTGCTTATTGGCTTCATGCTATAAGATAGATTTATGTATGCCCCAGGGATCTGGGGACAAAGGTCTCTGTTCTCATGATCTCTACAATCTGTGGAGGAAGAACACATGAAGCAAACCAATATGTAAATATACAGAAAATTAGAGATGAGATGGCCATTTATGGTGAAGGCCAGAGTCACCGGAGCAAAGTAAACAGGGGAGACAGGGGCATGAGGTGGGCCGTGGTCAGTTCAGGCAAGTCTTGGGGGCCTTTGAAAGAACTGGATTTATTCTAAGCACAATGGGAAGCCACTGGACAACTTTAACAAGGGTAGTAATATAATGAAATAAAACACATTAAAGAAAAATGAATTATCTGGATTCTATGTGGAGAATGCATTAAAGAAGGAAAAATTGGATGTCGGACAAGGATGGAGGCAGTGAAGATGGCAAGGCATGGCTATATTCAAAGCATATTTCAGAGTAGATTTAATAGTACTTGATGACTTGATTTGAATTACACTGATTTGATACCAGGAGTTAGAATGAGGAGTACAACTCTCAGAATACTAGCTTCTGTAAGCAGATGAAATATGGCACTATTTTCTGAGCAGAATCCTTGGAGGAGCGTGATGTTTGTGAAGGTGGGAAATTGATTGTGAATACTGTTTCCTTTTGGATATACAAAGTTTTGGATGTCTGTAAACATCCAAGAGACATCAGGTAGAATTCAATAAAGGCCAGAGCCAATAACATGTCCCTTAGGGATACACCAGTTATATTGCTTGATGTTCAATGGGGCCACTTGACACTGATCTATTTCCCTTCAGCTTCTCCCTTCAACAGAAATGGAGGGAGATTTGAAGCCCAAATATTAGGCTCTTTTTTTGTCAACAGAAAACTGAGTGGTGCTGACTTATCAAGGCTTTTTTTTTTTTTTCAAGAAAGAATTCTGACAGAAGCCTTGTACTTGTGTAGATTCAAATCTGAGCTTTAAAAATGCTGGTTTTCAGGTTACCTGTGGTCTTATACTTGTGATATTTAAATTCCTCATGTTTTTTAGTACTGTGGGTAATCTTAGAGGCTTCTTTCTATAGTTAAGATGTTTTCTAAAGATCTGATTGTTTCCTGGCAATCAGGAAACATTCCTGCAGCAATATATGCTGCAGATAATTCTCCCAAATAATTATATTACATGTGAGTCTCATACCAGAAATTGCCTAAAAGTCTTTAAAGGCCAGTGTTTTCTGATAAGATTGGTGATGGATCTGAGAGAGAAGATCATTAAGTTAGGGAAGATAAGATAAGTATTCTTCAGACTTCAGGTCTACTTTAATGACTAAGATTAAGTGCTGAAAGGCCTTTCAAATAAACACTTAAATAAGAAGGAGAAACTCAAAGAAATAATAAATGTTTGAGGTGAGAAGTATGTTAATTATTCTAACTTTATCATTACACACTGTATACATGCATCAAAATATCACTCTGTATACCATAAATATGTACAATCATTATGTGTCTATTAAAAATTAAATAAAAGGATTAGCCATATCATTGAATGATACTGTGTCTCATCATTCTCCTACCATCTCAATAACAAACCAATTTTCTTTATATAGTCTCTTAAGCCTCTGCTTCTCCACTTAACCCAACAACGAAGTCTACCACCTTATTTCAGCCCATCATCTGATATGTGGGTGATTGAAATGAAGTCCTATTTTAATCTCCCCTCCCTGCTGCCATTCTGCACTTTGCCACCAAAGTAAATTTTCTGACATGCTTCTCTCATAATGCCTCTTTTGTGCCCCAATTCTCCACTAAGTCCACATGCTACCATAGTTAAAAAAAAAAAAATCCTCATTCTCTTAGGTAGTTAAGAACTTCTGCAGGACCCAATCCACCCTATCACATGGATTTTCTCCCATTCATTGTCCTGTAAACACACTCTGCACTTGCTTACATTGTTCTCCACTCCTGGAATGCAGGTCTCCTCCTTGAGTTAACCCTTCTTTTTTTTTTTTTTTTTTGAGATGGAGTCTTGCTCTGTCACCCAGTCTGGAGTGCAGTGGTGCAATCTTGGCTCACTGCAACCTCTGCCTCTCGGGTTCAAGCCATTCTCCTGCCTCAGGCTCCTGAGAGTAGCTGGGACTAAAGGCGCCCACCACCATGCCTGGCTAATTTTTGTAATCTTAGTAGAGATAGGGCTTTACCATATGGGCCAGACTGGTCTCGAACTCTTGACTTTGTAATCTGCCCGCTTCGGCCTCCCAAAGTGCTGGGATTACAGGTATGAACCACTGTGCCCAGCCAGAGTTAGCCCTTCTTTTAAGGCCAAGACTGAGCTCTCCCTCTAGGACAGCTGATTCTTATATCATCATACACTTTCTATCTTTATGTGATTTGCATCTGTGTCATTCTCTAGACGAGGCCCAGATGCAAACATTTCCTGCCCCAGCTCTTGGCAACCCTCTGCACAGCACAGAGAGCCCAGATGGCTGGCCTCAGGTCAGTGGGAGCTTTGAGGTCATCTACATCTAGATTCAAGGCATTTTCCAACAAGAAAAGAACAAAGTCTAATTTGAAAAGGTACTTTTGGAAGTAGGAATGAAGAAAGACTGCTTCTGCCAAATGCTCTGGGAAGTATTCTGTGCAATAAAGTATAAGGCATTTGCCTCTCCCTCTCTCTTGCTCTTCTCTCTTTTTCACTGTCTCAATTTTTAAAACCAATTTTCTCATCTTGTGTGCTGAGTCGTATTTTCTAGTTCCTTCCAGAAATGTTTTTTTCCTTCAGTTTTTTCATCATTCCTAAGCATATATCTTTAATCATCTAAGACCCTTTTTCTCTCCCAAATCATCTCAACAAAATTCCTTATTTAATTGTCTAACTACTTTTCTCTTCAGTTATAACACTTGATAACTGAATAAGTTATCAAGTTTACTAAATAAGTAAACTTTTTTTTTTTAACTTATTTAGCTCTTCAATTTTACTTTTATTCATTCCTATTTTTTTGCTGGGTCAAGAGAGACCTCCTTCTTTTCTTTTTCTTCCCCCTGGATAGCTAAGCACTAAAGGCATTGACACTTGAACATACCCTATATTCAGGTTACCACAGAAAGAGAGCCTCGTTTTATTCCTATGTTCCCTGGCCAGTAATACTATGACTTTGTGTACATTTTTAAATATTGTTTGAATGTTTATTTGGGAACTGAGGATAAGGTTTTATAGTATATTACTTGGGAGTACTCAGATTTGCAGTCAATTATTCTATATTACACACTAACTTGATTTCTGTTTTTAATGGCTTTGAGCTTTCTGAGAATCAATGAATGTTTTTGTTTTTGCCATTGCAGTTCTGTGATAAAATCTCTTGTGTCAGGTGGTCATTGTTGCAGAAAAATGTTGCCTTGGCATATTCACATGATACGCAGTAAACAATATTGCCAGATACCTATAGAGGGCGGAGGCCTTTGTCATATTTAAAGTAAATGGATTATTTTCCTAGCTGTGTAATCACATCAACACATTCTCAGATGAAGTGGTAGTTTCCTTCCTTCCGATTCAAACAAGTTCTTGTCTTAACAGTCCTTGTTTTAATCTCTTAGACACTATTTACTCAGCATAAGGTAGGGATAAACTCAGAATAATTGCCTAAACTCAGTCTGTCCTGGGAGAGAAGTGGAGAAATGTGACGCACACAATTTAAGTGAATTTTTTTTTAATGCTAGTACTTAATCTGTTCCTCTCCATCCTGGCAGAAGTTTATCCCTGGGATGAACTGGTACCACAAAAGTCAAAACCCTATTACCCTGAAAGATGCTTAGGCTGCAAACAAAAAATGGATTAACCTGAAAAATACTGCGTTTTGTTTTTTAAGGCATGGTTTGAAATTGTGCTTCTATCCCTCTCACTTCTGTCCAGTACTCACTCTAATTAGATTTTTGAATGTACTGTGTATTGGTGGAGCTTGTGGAGACTTTGGCTTTCTTTAGCTGAGTAGCCTGGACTGTCTTTTGAAACATGGGAGGCATGAAGATTTCCATACATTTTGACATTCCAGATTTTATTATACCTTGTCTTAGCGTACCTATATTTTCAGGAATTGAGTAAAATAATAACAAAAACAATACTAACAGCTTAATGACAGTTAATGTATGCAAAGTACCATTTTAATCACTTTCTATACATCACCTTAATCATCACAGTAATCTTATGATATAGATACAATTATTATAAAATCAATTTTCAGATGAAACTGAGATACAAAACTATGAAACAATATGCCTAAAGTAGCCTAGATCCATCCAGGCAGCCATGATTAAAGATGAACTTAATTTCCTATTATTTTACTTGCTGCTCCATAATAAAATCATAGTGATTAAAAAGACAAAATTATGTATATTTGGTGGAAGTAATTGGCTAGATAAAAGATAAAATTGATCTTCCAAATCTAGTTAGTATGATTTCTGGAGTTCCAAGAGTGCTTGTTAAGTAAGGTTAGGAATATCTATTGGATATTAAAATCCCGTGCCTCAACTTTGTTCAATAATGTCAGGGTTTTAATTTAGACATAACGCAGATAATCCTGAGAGGCATAATTCTTTTACTTTAGTAAAAATACAAAATCAAAAGAGAATCTAATGGCAAGGTGTTAGGGAGTCAGTACAAAGTTTGTAGTGAGAATGAGAGTTTTGGAGAGGGAAAAATGAGTGTTTTGTGTTAAATACATGGTGAAAGGATTGTATTAATTCCATTGTAGTTGATAATCATTATCCAGTTGAAATCATTATTAAAATTTAGAAGTAATCTTATTGTTTGCTTCTAATGTTTGCCATTATTGCATAGATTTGAAAATGCAAACTTCAGAAATTCAAGCCCTAGATAGATTACATATTTCTTCATAGGATCTTAGGTATTTTAATAACAGATACAATGAAGCGGGTAGAGGTGCCTGGTAATGGGTTTATTGGTCCAAGGAACAAGTCATGCCCTTGTGTGAATAATGGAGAGGAACAGGAATATACATTAAGACTAGTGGCTTAGCACGGTGGCTCACGCCTGTAATCCCAGCACTTTGGGAAGCTGAGGTGAGCGGATCACGAGGTCAGGAGATCGAGACCATCCTGGCCAACATGGTGAAGCCCCGTCTCTACTAAAAAAAAAAAAAAAAAATACAAAAATTAGTTGGGTGTAGTGCCACGTGCCTGTAATCCTAGCTACTCAGGAGGCTGAGGCACAAGCATCGCTTAAACTCAGAAGGCAGAGGTTGCAGTGAGCTGAGATCACACCACTGCCTGGGTGACAGAGCGAGACTCCGTTTAAAAAAAAAAAAAAAAAAGACTAGTAACCTGCTTGGGCTTTTAATATGAAATTGCCTTGCTCTAAAATAACCTGAATTATGCACTAAACAAGAAATGTGATTTTATTTTACTTCATAACCTAAAGAATGAGAATATATAGAACAATATTTAAAATCAACATTGGAAAACTCTTAAATGTCTTCTTTCAATGATCATAATTACCACTCAAAATAATTCTGATATTTTCCCTAAACTAGGTCATCCTCCTCCTTCTCAAGGACAGAAACCTCCAGCTTATGCACCCTCACTGAAAGAACTTTGTGTTCAATGGCTCTTTAATGGCTTGTTAAATGGTTTCTCCTTCCTATGTCCTTTACATTTATTATGTTATTTAACTCCCCAGCAACCCTATGTTATAACTGAGAAATAGCAAAAGAAAGTAATTGATCCCAGGCAACACAGTGAGTGCGATGATTTAAATTTTGGTTGTTTCAGTGAGTGCGATGATTTAAATTTTGGCTGCTTTCCTCCAGAGTCCAGACTTTTAATCACTATCGAACTATTCATTTAATTCTGTTGACTAGTTTTGGAGTACAGTTCCAATGACCTTAGTATAAGAATGACAAAAACAAGCTCTCATCATGACATAAACAAACAAACAAAAACAACACACCATCCTGTAATACAGTTTCACTAACAAGATTCCTTGCACATTCCAGATAATAAGTCAGATGGCTTGAGGGTCAGGTGAGTTATACCCTCCAGCTAACTCCCTCTGCTTTGTCAATATAAATCACAGCTGGATCATTTCTACAACCTGTTCTTAAGGGGAGGAGGCACATTTCAAAAATATTTGAACAGAAGAACCTTTGAATAAGTATGATTGCTTCATTTGATAGGAAAGAATGAAGGAAATTAAATTATGTCACTGGGGGCTTGCATATAACTTAACTTACTTCCATTTAATTTTTTCAAAGAATTTATGAAGTAATTATTATTCTCCCCATTTGAAAGATGAGGAGGAAACAGAATCAAAAAGGCTCACTAAATTTCCTAAGACCACAAAAGGCAGAACCAGAATACAGACCCAGTTTTCCTGGTTTTTCAAAATTTATATGTATCATTTTAGAGTGCCAAAAGATTGCTCTGTTGAATGCAAAATAAGGTTTCCAGTTTTACAGATAGATTTGTATTAAGCCATCCACCCTCTTATATTCCAAGATGCTGGCTGTGGTCTTGGAAAAGACACCTTCTCCTGAGGATCTGTGTAAGGAAGTTGATGTGACAGGCAAGAGAGGACCCAAAGTTTTCTAGCACGGTGTCTGGGGAGATGGTGGTGCATTCACTGAAGATGTGATTTACTAGAAAAATTGACTGCAAAAAATTTTAATGAGTCCAGTTTGGGACATGTTAAGTTTGAAGTGACTTTGGAACCTATCAACTCTGCTGTCTAGAAGGCAATTGGCGAACAGAGCTCAGGAGTGAAGTCTGGGCTAAATTTAGGCATGCTTAGTGTATAGATGGAGATTTGAGTCTGTGAGTGGGTAATATTTCTCAGGTTTCATATGTATGAAAAGTCAGGGACCAAAGATAGAATTCTATGAATTGCCAGAGGGCTGGGAGCCGAGGAGGAATACCAGTGAAGGAGGCTGTACAGCAATCGATGAGATAGGGGACATTTAGAATGTACTGGTGTTTCTGAAGGACACAGAAGAAACTTTCAAATAAAAGGGAACTATCAATTGTGTGCAATGATAAAGAGAATTTATGGCTGGGCACAGTGCCTGTAATCCCAGCACTTTGGGAAGCTATATATATTCGTATTTTTAGTAGAGACGGGGTTTCACCATGTTGGTCAGGCTGGTCTCAAACACTTGACCTCAGGTGATCCACCTGCTTCGGCCTCCCAAAGTGCTGGGATTACAGGCATGAGCCACTGTGCCCAACCTGACTTTATTATCAATACTAACAAGCATTAAATTACATTTAAGAAAAGTCATGCCATAGGCATTTTGTTATTGCGATTCAGACCATGCCCAATGTCTGGTGCATATATAGACAAACATATCCCTTGAAACTCTGAAGTTTCACGCCTACAGTTCACAATTTGGAAAGCTTGCTTTAGTAAAACTGCCAAGCCCTTGGTTTTCTGAATATGTCTGGGTTCTTTTGTACATGCTGTTTCCTCCAGGAGGCCCTTTCATCTTACCCATCCTTAAGGGCATAGTATAGTTTCTTCTCCACTCAATCACAGTTAGACTTCACATTTTCCTTTGTGTTCCAATAACAATTTATTCTCTTTTTTTTTTTTTTTTGAGACGGAGTCTCTCTCTGTCACCCAGGCTGGAGTGCAGTGGCATGATCTTGGCTCACTGCAAGCTCCACTTCCTGGGTTCATGCCATTCTCCTGCCTCAGCCTCCCGAGTAGCTGGGACTACAGGCGCCCACCACCACGCCCGGCTAATTTAACCATTATTCTTGTACTTTGAAATACTCATATTCCATTTATGTAATAATTGAATATACAACTTAAACCTTTGCCCCCTTAAACACTAAATATATGTCATGTGCAAATACATATGTGTACACATATGTTTTCTCTTCTATCGTCTAAGGTTATTTCAGCCTGAAACTATGTCGTGTTCATTTTTGTTTTCCAACAGTGGATAGTTCAGTACTAAATGGAATAGAAAAATGTGAGAGATTGGATTTATTTTGTGGTGTTCCAGAGGACAGAATTTAGATTAGTGGGCAAAGTCGAGAACAAGGTAGACTTGGCTTAATAAAAGGAAAGACTGCATGACGTTTTGAAATTTTAAAAATGGGATAGACTGTTATTGAAGCTAATGAGTAACTGAAACTAGCCAAGTCATTTTTCTCCCTATGACTATTTAAGTTCCTAGCACTATACCAAGTATATAACATATTGTATCACATTTAGTCTTTATAATGGTCTAACAAATAGGGGCATTTTAGTCATCCCAGTTTTACTTGAAATGGTCAAGCAACTTGGCTCAGTATGCAGCTTGTAAATGACAGTGCAGGAATTAGAACTTGAGTCTGGGCAATGTTTGGCTCTAGATATTTAACCTGAATGCCTCACTGTGTAGGAGGGATTCTCACATTGGGTAGAAAGTAAAAGTTACAAAGGTTGCAAAGGAATATAAAATACTAAAAATATGCAAATGACCTAAGTAGCTTCCTATGCTTTGAGTATAGTTGAGCAGGTCTGCTTTCAACAAAAGAGCTGAGAGATAGGCCCTTGAAAGAGAGAGAAACCAGACTATAGTGAGTGGCTCAAGATAAAAGTCTTTTACTTCTTTTTACCTCCATTTATTCTAAGATCGAAATTATCCTTGATTCAGGATGACAACGGGTCAAAGATCATTGATAACCATATTCTGATGAGATCAACATCCAGTGGGGCTTTGGGTAGCTTCGAAGACTGCTTCAAATGTTGAGAGGACACATGAGCCCTTGGTCACTGGGCATGACTCATAGACTATGTCATTAATATCACCACAATTCTCAGCATATGCCTGAAGTACAGCAAGCACTTTATTAATTTTATCTCCTTTCTCCTGAGTTATCTTTGAGTCCATACATATTCTGAAGTAGTTTTTTTATTAGAATTAACTCATAATAATAAAAGAATCATTTTTATTTGATAATGTATTTTCTATGAATATAAGAACCAATACTGCATATTTATATGGTAAGCCACTGATCTAGTTCTTCACAAAAGGAGAATGACATATTTTTGACAATCTTTTATTCTTGATATATTTATTCAAGAAAATATACAATTAAGTAGCTACATGGGACTAAGATGTTGAGCAAAAAAAAAATCCTATATGAACTTTCTCATCATATTTCAAGATGCTTGCTCTTTCAGCAAATAATCTGACTTGACATTGAAAAGCTCGGCGCACTGAGGGAGGTATTACCATCTCATTCTATTGTTTCTGTTAGTTATTTTGATAATCCACTCAGCATAACTGAAGAAAGCTTTATTCAAGTGAACATCAACTTCACTTTCCATTGAACTATGACCTTAAAAAACCAATCTCTTAACTTCCTTTGGGGAGACATGTGACTGACTGCCTTGTCAGCAAGCTCCTTTTCCTGAATCTAAGTTATTTCCTTTCCTACAGAGAAAAATTGCTGTTATCACTTCCAACCGTTTTAGTAATGGCCCTTTTCATGTACAGTAAATGCTTTTTTTTTAAGTGCATGTCTCTTCCTTTTTGCTTATTAGCTCAAAATTTGTTTATCCTAAAGAAAAATGTAAGGATATAAGCACATTTCATGTTCTTTGGAAAAATCAGCATTTACACAGATTTCCGATACAAAAGACAGCTAAGAGTTCTCCAAAAAGTCTATTTTAAAACATACATTTCAAATATCTAAACACAAGAGAAGTATGGTCTAGTTAAATCCAGCATCAGCCAAATACTTCCCAATTTCTTTATCTTGTGACTTTTTTTTTTTTTTCCAGTTTTTATTCTATGTGACTTTTCTCTAACATTTCACACTGGAACTGCTTCAGTCAGGCTGGACATTTCCTCTTTCCTTGGCTTTTGAGACACTGGTCCATCCTGATTTTTTTGTCTTGATATCTTTATCTCCAGCTTCTTCACTACCTCCTCTCCATTCTTTTTCAGTTCTTTAAGTGCTCTGTCCCAAGCTCCCTGCTCCCTTTACATACTCTAACTGGACATTCTCTTGTGCACTCACCTAGCTGCAAGCCTCCTCTATTCACTGATTGTTCCCACATTTAGCCAGTCTGCTTTGAACTCCAGGCCCAGATGACTCCTGGGAAGCTCCTCCTAGATGTTCTTCATCACCTTAAAGTATTGCATCTCCAAATGAACTCATTCTCTTCTTCTCAGCCAGTTCTTCCTGTGTTCCCTATCTCAGCAAGAATATCTGCATATCTTACTTGCCCAGACACCAAAGCTTAAAATCCCTGAGTCATTCTCAATTTAATTCTACTATTAAAGATTTCTCATCTCTGTTCCTTCTCTTCCTTCCTCATTGTTACATACTGAGTTCATGCACTCACCAGCTCTCCAGATCATGTCGTCTCCCAACTCCCTAGTCGCTCATCTATTTCATATTGATATTGAGACTTACTACTTAAAATGGTATTCCACTCATCATTATTTCACTTTAAAACCTTTGACAATTCCCCATTTTATATACAGGAAAATTCCAAACTCCTTAACCGGTTTGGAATTTCCCATTTTCAATTGGAATTTTTACTTCTTACCAGTTAAGGAGCTTGGAATTTGAATCAATTGATTCGGTGAGGCCCAGCCCTCACTATATTCTCACCACCCCGCTGACAGAGGCATAGGCATTAACTGCCTCACAATCTTTGTATCTTTTTGTCTTTGCTCATGCCATTATTATCTTTACTTGATAGTATTTCCTCTATTTTCTTTTTCCTGCCCAATGATTGATGCCATTCATTTTTTAAGAGCGCTTTCAAATGCCATCTCTTCTTTAAGTCTACCTTGCCTTCTCCAGCTTTGTATGTTCTCCCTCTGCCCTGACTGCCCTCAGCCCCTACTTCACACTGGCATCCACAGTCCTGGATTTTAAATACTATGCAGTAAGAAATGGCATTTAGAGAGCAGGGAATACATTTTCTTCTTCTCTGAATTATAAGAGTCTATCATCTTGTTCAACTTGTGATAGGCATTTAGCTCTTATTTGCTAAATATGTTGAATTAATGGTGATGATGAAAAATCTTAACAGTGGCCCAACTGAGGCCAAATACCTATTCTAAATATCCGTATGTTATCTGTACTTTTTTTTTCTTCCAAGAAATTTTGTTTACCTTCCACATGTAAGAAGCTGTTAGTGGGACTTCTGAGATTGGTAATTAGGACCAAGGCTGAGGACAGGAAAGTATTTAATATCTGAAGTGACAGTCACCAGAGTCAGAGCCAAAGCTTCTCAAGAGGTGATGGATGCAGCCAACTGCTGCCGGCCTCCATCTTCTATATAATAAGACTGGGAACAAGACAGGGAGAAGCAGATCCAAGGGTCATTAGAATGTGGTGCGTTTGAGATAAAAGGAAATTCCCTGCCTTCCCCAAGGGAGGGAAGGGAAATTAGAGTACCTGGTCTTTCTTCCTTAAACCTCCTGAGAGGCTCTAAGAGACTCATTTACAAAGGCTGTCGTATAATTTAGTTACCTAATTGGACATCTGCTGAGGAAAAGGACTTGTGGATTTACCTGTTCATTGTAGGAGCAAGGAAGAACAGTCTTGGAGAGCGAAGAGATGTAGGGGTAGTGTGGATTCACCCAGTTTCAGAGCCAAGACAGGTGATGCCTGAGGTTCAAGTGGATGCTACTTTGAATGTAGTGGGGCTTGTTCATCCTCCTTTCCAAGACAGATTCCCGGCAACACGAGGCCATGCACTATATGGCTAGTAGTGAGAGCTCAGGGGCTTGAAAAAGTTGGCTTAAAATCACTGAAGCTCCAAAAATTCATACCTTTATTCCCCAGAGCTAGAATTTGAAAGCCTGCCTTGCAGATGATATCAACAGCCAGGCTGTGCTGGCCAGAAAAACAGCAGGAACCAAGAGGGAAAGGTTATGATAGCAGCCTGTTAGCATTACACTGTTTCCTTTCCCTGTTCTACCTCTCAGCGCGATACCCTGAAGAGGAATACAACAAGGGGAATGCAAGGTGATGGTGTACCTGAGGCAGACTCCTAATTAGAGAGGATGCCAGTTCCTAATCGCACTGCGTAAAGTGGGAGAGGAAAGAAGGGGAGAATAAACTAATGTTTGATGTTTTAAATTGGACTAAGCCTTAATATCTGAAAGCAACTGGAAACTGTGGAGCTACCTTAGATGCCAGTGGAGAATGAAGAGTTGGTATAAAATAATTGGAAAAGAATGATTTAGAAATACAAAAGCGTTTTATTTCTGATTAAGTTAATACTGCTTAATAAATGAGATGCTTATGTAAAACTATTGAAATTCATAGAATGTCTGCAAAGAAAGAACAATTTCAACCCCAGGTTACTATCAGTGCAAACCTTCCATTACTGATTTATTGCTGGATCCTACAGGTAATATCTCATTCACTACATCTCTAGTGAAGTCTCTGGAGATCAGGGGTCCCCTTGGAGGACACACAGAAATGCACAGTCTTATTCTAATTCAAAAGAGTTCATTGTGTAAAGAAGAAACAAACATGTTAGCCCCAAGAGACATGTTAGCCCTGCTTGGGCCACAGTTTAGAATGAGTACCTAGCCAGTTACAAGATGCTTCAGAACTTTCTGTATCCAGTGACAGACCAGCTGATAAGTATATCAGAAAGTATATTACTGTAAGCTAGTCATATTTGAAAATAGCTGATATGTTAGCTCTTTTTTATCGAGAGCAGATATGCAAAGTATTTCATGATGCTATAGGATATTAACAATTATTTCTCTCAAAATTCTTCTGAGGGAAGACTAGGCTATTATTGAATGAGTTCTGTTGAATTATCTCTGTTCCCTCAATTCTTCTACCTCCACTGCATAAATATATATTGCATACCGGCCAAGTGCGGTGACTCATATCTGTAATCCTGGTACTGGGAGGCCGAGATGGGCAGATCACCAGAGGTCAGGAGTTCAAGACCAGCCTGTCCAACATGGTGAAATCCCGTCTCTACTAATAATACAAAAATGAGCCTGGCATGGTGGCAGGTGCCTGTAATCTCAGCTACTCAGGAGGCTGAAGCAGGAGAATCGCTTGAACCTGGGAGACAGAGGTTGCAGTGAGCCAAGACTGTGCCATTGCACTCCATCCTGAGCAACAGAGTGAGACTCCATCTCAAAAAAAAAAAAAAAAAAAGATATATATTGCATACTGTATTCTTTGCTTGCCGACTCTGCTACTGCCAGCCCTCTATCAGTTTCAGTCTATTTTCTGGACAATTTATTGCCTTCTCATATCCTTTTCCCCATAACCTCTCTGCAAATCTGAAATGCTTTGCTGTAATGAAACTCCTTAGCCCATATAATATCAGCCTTTAAGGTGATCGTATTGCTTATACACCTGGTCTGAGAGATCATTGATTTTCAAATTCTTCCTTGAAAATCCTCTCTTCTTTTCTTGAATCCTCTATGTCCCAATCAATTCCCCATGAAGTCCATCTTTTCCAGGACTCAATTCACCTGAACTTCAGCATTCTCTTTGGCCAGCCCTCCCTGGAAGTCTATGTAGGGGGCATAGTTGACAATAATGTATATAGAGCAGCCACAGAAATGTCTATGAGAGACATCAATATTTTTCAAATTTTAACTCCTGAAGATAAGTGTTTTGTTGATGCTAGAAGAAAACAAGTTATAAGAGGTGTGTGAGCTTGATAATTGCTTAAGATGTTAATAGTCATTTAATCCTTAACTTGGTGTGGAATCACATTGTGTGGCTGTAATGTAGGACTTCAAAACAAACCATCAGAGGTGTAAAGACTGGTTTTAATAAGCAGAGTTTGGCCTGCCTACTTTCCTCCCCCTCAATTTTTAAATGGGCCCAAGCAATTTGAAAACCAGAGTGTACTAAACAGATAAGTTGATGTTTACTAAACAGATATGTTGATGGCAGCATCAACATATCTTATGTGGTAAAGGGAGCTAAGTTTTGATGAGGCTATTATAATGGCTCTTTTATATGCTCTGGAAATCCCATTTTAGACAACCATTTCCATCAGAGACTTCGGGATTGCAATAGGTAGTATGAGATATGTTACATTACATGGTGATCGAAGTATCATGAAATACTCTTATGTTCTGCAGGATTTTTATACAAATAAGGCACGTATACAGGCAACTTACACAAATATCTAAGGCTTTTCCCCTCTGATTAAAAATTGTTTACTCTGGAATTTAACATTTATTTAATAACGTTTTAAAATAACATGAAGGGGTTTGCGTTAAAATAAGACGTATAAAAGCTGCTAGTATCTGTCAATATTCATTCTTTAGGTATTCCCTGGTCCCAAAAATGAAATGTTGAGAACGTTGACAATTTCATTGCCCAGGAAGAAACCAACTAGTTTCTTTATCATAACAGCTCCCCCTGCTGATACAAAGTGAGAGCTTCGTAACTTCCTTTCAACTTTTCAGGGACTCTGGAAACATGGCTGGAAAACATTATTCTCAACTGAACCGTAGCCAGGAAAGTCTCAGGAGGGAATTCTTTCCTGACATAAAATTAAACCTGGCTTCAGCATATCTTAGGGGGGAAAAAGAAGGAAAACTTACTGTTGATGTTTCTTGGCTTGGCTTTCTTTCTGTTCTTAAAGCAACATTATTTTTAAAATCTGCAACAAAGCTTGTCATCTGCTAAGTCAGCCCAAGTCTCCCAGCCTCTCCCAGCTTAGGTTTCTGTACCTTGTTGCCCTTTTATGTCCCTTGACTCCACTCAGACTGTTACCATGAATGGATGCCTTTTAACTTACCTGCAGTAGGAGCAAGTAGATGTCACTCTGTTTCCCATGGAAGGGAACCTGGTGCTAAAAGTTCCACAAAGCTCCAGGCATGGTGGCACCTGTGTGGATATGGAGCTTCCAAGCCACAGATTATATGACCTGGTGCTACTGGTAAGAAAGTAGTAGGTTATTTATTCACCTGAGAGCTTATGCTGTTAGAATCATTGAGTTAAAAAAAAAACAACAAAGAATTGCCTCTACCAGGGCACTTGTAGGTGAAAGATTTCTTATATTGCGTGCATACTTGCCAAAGCAGTGCTGGTTTCTGGTCACCCCCTTCTCTGGCTTGATATTCTTTTCTGTTTCCATCAAATACAAAGACTTAGAGCTTATTTATGGGTGTGAAAGGACTACGGCAAGAGAAGTGATCCCTCCACGCTGCAAGGAGCTTTATAGGATGCAGAAGTGGTCATTGTAGGTCTTTGGAAGTTCAGGCATTGGCACCTGGCTCTGAGATTATTACCCTCATTAAAATGCTTTTCTAGGATTATGGAATGCTATCTTTGGTATCACATAGTCAATATGAACCCTGTGCAGACAGGTAAACAGCACATCACACACTCCATATACCTTGCTAAAAAACGCCCAGCAGAGACCCTGACAAACTTCAGCACATGCCTGTGTGATCTGGCTTAAAATCTGCTCCTAGCAAGTAGCATTGCTTAATAAAACGTATCTCCTTCAATTAGCCTATATAGTAGATGGTTTTTTGGAAGCTAAAGTATTATATATCTAAGACATTAACTTAAAATGTAAATATTTCAGGAAAGGAGAATAAAGTTAACATTTACACTGAATTATATTTTTAGAGGGAACACCTAGCCACTTACGTAGCCAGGAGGCCCTGATGATAGGGCTCACATTATTGATGGGGAGTGCAGTGCTTTGAGGAAGATGGGCTGAAGGGAAGGGTCAGGCTGGGGACAGCAGGTGTTACCTGAGGGGCCCTGTGCAGCTTTGCAAGTGAGAGACCTGGGTATACTGGAGACAAAATGAAGGCACTATGGGGTAGGTCTTGGTCAATGAGGATGGAAATTGTAGGTTCCTGTGAAGAGACAGGTACAAAGAAGAGAGTGGGCTCCAAAGATAAATTCAACTTCTCTTTCACAGCTTTCTGAGACCAGACTTGAGAATTGGCCCTGCCTTCCCCAATATGCAGATACTTGTAAAGTGATTCAATTGTGCTTAGTCTTAACATGTTATTTTCTTCCCCATTTGCTTATGAAGATTTTATAATAAAGACTGGAGAGTTAGGTTCCTGGGGAAAGGGTACAAATAAGTTCCTGCTGTCATTGCGTTAGCCAGGCCTGCCATCATCTTCTGCCTGAACCATGTAGTAGTATTCTTCTTTCCACTTTCACATTCCAGATTCATCTCCATGTCAAAAGACAACTGCGATGGTGTCACTGGCCTACTAAAAAATATCAAGTGTTCACATTGGTCAACTTCTTACTGGTGGTAGATTGATTTATAGTTACTAATGATTTAGCCCTCTTCCCTAAGAGGAGAATACATCCCCATCCATCACAATGTGACTTTTCTATTGGCAGGTGTGTTCTTTTGATGTCAGGCTTGGCCATGTGGCCAGTGGATTATGAGCAGATATGACGTATGCCTTGTTTCTAGCAGAAGTTTCAAAAACTAGCCCTTTTCCTGTATTTCTGCCAGTCCTTTTCCTTAGGAAACCATGTTTCCCAAATCAGGGACTGCTCCTTCAGCTCGGGTCACAGGCTAAGATGAGAAGTCACATGAAACAGAATCATAGCAGCTGATCCATACTCACCAACATATAACACAAATGAGAAACAAATATCTTTTGTCATAAACCACTGAGATTTTGGGTTTACTTATTATGATAGCAAAATTGACTAATATAAATATCCCTCTACAGTCCAGCCCCAACCTCCCAACCTACTTATCTAGACTTATATGGAACTACAACTGCACATGTACCCTACACTCCAGCCAATCTGGAAGCATTTCCATTACCCCGCCTTCATGTTTCTGCTTTTATTATTCTCCTAGCTGAAATTGCTCCTCCCTGATATTCAATAGACCCCACTTCAGAGATCTTTCCAGCTAGCTCAAAATCCATCTCATACATAAAATCTTTCTGAATGCTTGGTTTGAAATAACATTTTCTTCCTCTGAATTTCTCCAGGCATTGCATGTTTATACCAGCTCTCATTCTATTTGTTAATAATAATAAACAATACTTCTTATTGAGAACTTATTACATATCAGATGTTGGTTTTACCTATTGTGTTACTTTGGATACATCTTGATGGGACAAAATGAAAAAAAAAGTATTAGGGTTGGATGAAAGCCTGTGGAGAATAAAACAGGAGGGAGTAGCAGAAAGTGTCAGGAGCCTTCATACCACAGTGATGGTCTGACACCTGTGGCAGAAGAGAGGGAAGGAAGGAGGATTAGGTAGAAAGAGTCTCCAGCTGCAATGCAATTCCAAGGAATGTTCAGACAAGCCAATGGGGAATCTTCAAGCCAAAGCCATCTTTTGAGGGGCCCCGTATCTCACAGCAACGGTCTGCATTGGTAGCCCCACTATGTTTGATCACTGGCCATGAGCAGCTCTGTGGGAATACGGTGGTGAAAAGAACAGTAGTTGGGGTTGTTAATCAATTATGCCCTCACAGCATGGCAACCACACCTACATTAGTTCATTAAATCTTCACAAAAATCCTATGAGGTCAGGACTATTATCGTTCTCATTTTAAAGTAAGGACACTGAGACCTAGAGAGATTAAGTGACTTTGTTACCATCACTCAGGTAGTAATGGGATAGAGCCAGAGTCTGTCCTCTGAACTGTCATGTGACTTTCACATCAGCATTGGTTGAGTGTATGAATAAGTTAGCGTACCATGGTGTTGCTGTGAGAAGGTGAAAATCTGAGATGACAATAATCAATGCCACTCTGTTTTTGTTGGACCCAGAAATCGACAATCTTTTCTCTAGTTTTGAAAGATTCCATGTCTCATAGGAATGGCCTGCATTGCATACAAGTTCTTTCTCTATCTGTGGGTCAAGGAATAGAACTGATTTTTTTTTTCCAGATGACTATTTATTATTCTGTTAAAATATTCTAAAATATTTTATGAATAAAATAGTTCATTAGGAGAGCTTCCTAACACCCTAAAGAAACAAGGCTCTCATATTTTTTTCTATAATCCTTCAGCCATTATTCCAGTTCTATTTCCTGCTGAGTCTAACAGATGATTTGTTTCTAATCGTACACCCCCTTTACCAAAGACAGACTTGTCACATTATGCCTATTCTTTTGGTTCTGTGAAGGCATATCCCATTTTCTCCTAAGAAAGTCGTCTTTCTTGGCCAGGCGCAGTGGCTCACACCTGTAATCCCAGCACTTTGGGATGCTGAGGTGGGTGGATCATGAGGTCAAGAGATCAAGACTATCCTGGCCAACACGGTGAAACCCCATCTCTACTAAAAATACAAAAATTAGCTGGGTGTGGTGGTATACACCTGTAGTCCCAGTTACTCGGGAGGCTGAGGCAGGAGAATCGCTTGAACCCAGGAGGCGGAGGTTGCAGTGAGCTGAGATTGAGTCACCGCACTCCAGCCTGGTGACAGAGTAAGACTCTGTCTCAAAAAAAAAAAAAAAAAAAAGATTTTCTTTTTTTTTTCTTACTCTGTAGTGAGAAGTTGTGAATGGATTTACTGAGAGAAGTAAATAAATAGTTAATATTTTGAAAGGAGACTTAAACCAGTCTCCTATCACCCAAAAGCAAACACACACACACACACACACACACACACACACACACACACACACATATATACTTGTGGGGGCACAGTGGTATCAATGCAGACCATAACTGTGAGATATGGGGCCCATCAAAAGATGGCTTTGACTTGAAGATTCCCCATTTACTTGGCTGAACATTCCTTGGAATTGCAGTGTAGCCTGAGACTCTTCCTACATAATCCTCCTTCCTTTCCTCTCACATATATATGTTGCGTGTGTGTGTGTTTAGGGAATGAATACTCAAGATGGGCTTCTTTCTACTACTGTGGATGGTGTTTATGTAAAATGCTGGCATGTGGTGAGATCAAAAGACTTTCCAGGGTGAGTACAACCTGCAAGAATCTTCTGCAATGAAAAACTAAAATACACGAACAAACAAGCAGCCATACCTCAACCGCTTTATCATTCCTTTCACTAATTGCTCTACTCCTGCCCACAGTATGTGGAATTATACTTTGCAGCTCCAGGTGAAAACCTGACCTGGACATTGTGGTGGCTGTGGGATCAACTCTGTATCTTAGGAGCAATTGACTGGTACAACAAACAACCATAGTTAATGGACCTGTAATTAAAAAGCATTTCCCTCTCCCACCACTGCCACCTTAAGATTAATTCATTGGAGGAAGATTTTTTTTCTGCGTTTGGAAGAAAACTCTGTCAGGTATCATGACATATTTGGTCATTCTTAAGTTTAAGAGACTCCAAATTGCTTAAGTCATAAAACACAGTCTTACTTCCGAAATTCGGATATTCAACCATAATGCCTTAAATAACACCGTAAGTGGCATTCAGAAAAAAAAGATCTGCCTTGCACCTGCGAGAGCTGGCACTGGACAAGTCTGTCTTTGGTAAAGGGGGTGTCATGGGCTTCTTGTCAAGTTTTCTTGCCACTCACCTTTCTGACTTCGGGGCTGAAGAAGGGAGAGGCAAGGGAGAGGCAAGGCAGATACAAGGAAGAGAAACAACCTACTTGTCATGCCTGTAGTTAGCATCTTGCTCTCACAGCCTTGCAGATGATGGTCTTCCAAGACTCCCAACCTGTGTAGTCCCTCAGCCAATAACAGACAACTCTCCTGATGGTGCCCAGGGCTGGCCTTTGGCTCATTGCTCTGATCACTCCTCAGATTCTGCTTTCCCAGTAATTCATTTTACACAGATATCCTGTCCTGATCTCCATGTCTTCCAGCGGCTTTTAGACAAATCTTTGGAATCTCATATGAAAGGGCTTCAGGCTGGCATTCCTTCCTCGGAGCCTCCACCTGGCCCCATGCATCATGGATCTTGCCTTGCAGTTGGAGGGATATGAAGTCGTTTTCTTGTTGCAGCTCTCTCTGCTCTCACAGAACACCAGAGGGTCTCTTGCTTTGGTCTGGGGCAGAGAAACTTCCTGAACTCTAAGCAACAAATGCACATTTTCTGAGTGTTCTCCTTTGAAATCCCTCTCCCTAGACTCAAAGTGAGGAGCCAGGTCTTACCCTCAACCTCCCCTTTGAGTGGAGGGTAGAACTCACACTACAGCTTTTTCCAACCAAAGCTTTCTTAGAAACCTTCCTTTACATGTCCAGTGTGGGGAAGCTTTAGGATCCTTGAAGTGGGTGAGAGGCCCAAAGTCATGTAATTGATTCTGAGTGATTTCCTTTGAAATTTGTGTCTTAATTTTAGGCATCTCCACTCACTTGATAGCTGACTTTTTTTAATATGGCATTTTACTTGGATCTTCCATTTAATATTGTATATCATCTCCTTCAATATTTTCTGCTGCTTTTAGGCTTCTGTGCAAATGTCGTTTTTTAAAATGCTATGTATTCTACCAAGTATGTAAAATGTGTCATCTCCCTGGGGCTTAGCCTTCCTTCACCCTCCTCATCTCACGTTTTTTGTTTTTTTGAGGCAGAGTCTCGCTCTGTCGCTCAGGCTGGAGTGCGGTGGCACGATCTTGGCTCAGTGCAATCTCCACCTCCTGGGTTCAAATGATTCTCCTGCCTCAGCCTCCTGAGTAGCTGGGATTATAGGCGCCCGCCACCATGGCTGGCTAATTTTTGTACTTTTCGTAGAGATGGGGTTTCGCCATTTTGGGCAGCCTGGTCTTGAACTCCTGACCTCAGGTGATCCGCCTGCATTGGCCTCCCAAAGTGCTGGGATTACATGCATGAGCCACCACCCGCCAGGCCCCTCATCTCTTTTTGACATCAGGTCCTGGTGCTTCCCACACCCTCCCACTCTCCATCCTATTTCAGATTTGGGGCTTCCATTTCTCAGAGCCTTGCCCTTTGCTAATGTACTGACTCCTGCAAATGCATTGCAATTGTGTTCTTCCACACTGCACTGGGGCATTTTAATATGCGACCAACTGAAAGTGATGACTTGACTCAGTAATTTTCTAAATTTGTGGATAGTTTTTTGTTGTTATTCTTTTTCTTGGTCTTTTGTTTTACTTTTTCGGAAAACTCCTTTTATGAACTAAATATTTCTATCCATGTGTTAGTAAAGATTTTAAACAAAAAACAATGCATAACTGGAGATATAACTACAGTGGAATTCTGGAGACCACCCATCAGCTTCTTTGGTAGTCCCTTAGGCACCAATTTAAAAAAAATTCTGGGACTTTGATAAGCACTTAGAAAATCCTTGCTTTAGAACAAAAGGAACTTCTAAAATGGGAGCAAAGCATGGAGGAGTGATTTCAGAAAAGGATGTGAGTACTATAATCCTTCAGAAATCATAACAGTGGCCAGGCATGGTGACACTCACCTGGAGTCTCACCAGCTGTGGGAGGTCGAGTTGGGGGATCACTTGAGCCCAGGAGTTGGAGGCTACCGTTAGTCTAGGTCTAGGTCATGCCACTGCATTCTAGCCTGGCTGAGAGAGAAAGACCCTGTCCCTGGCAGCTGCCTCCTTAACGTGAAAATGATTGAATACTAATGGCCACATATCTGATTCCTGTTCCCTTCTTGCACAAGCAATGTCTAAATGACCGCCTCTGGGTGAGACCTCAGTGTGCCTTGGAATTTGTTTCGTTTCTCTAAAACCTAAAACAGAACTCTGATACAGAATCCCTGTGAAGAAACTCACAAAGTTATGACCCTTTTTTCTTTAAAACTACAAAACAAAAACAAACAGCTCTAAACATTTTAATCAGTGGATATGATGTTTGTGGCATTTTGGTGCCATTTCTTAAAACTCTAAACCATATATGCACTGCTGAGACTTTAACAGAATAATAATGCTCCTGGCCTTTTGAACTTTGACTGCCAGCCACTATGTTATTGCTTTGAGTTTTCAAAAGGAGAGCCAAAATTTCCCTTCACTCTTTCTATGTCGATTTTCACCTGTAAGTGTATTAACGCTCTGTGATAGTGACTTTGCCTGACCAATATAGAAGAATGGACCTTACCCTATTTTTTTTTTTTTTTTTTTGGTGAGGTGGAGTCTCGCTCAACTGCCCATGATGGAGTGGTGTGATCTCGGCTCACTGCAACCACCATCTCCCGGGTTCAAGTGATTCTCCCATCTCAGCCTCCCGAGTAGCTGGGATTACAGGCACCTGCCATCATGCCTGGCTAATTTTTTGTATTTTACTAGAGAGGGGGTTTCACCATGTTGGCCAGGCTGATCTGGAACTCCTGACCGCAGGTGATCCGCCCGCCTTGGCCTCCCAAAGTGCTGGGATTACAGGCTTGAGCCACTGTGCCTGGTCTGGACCTTACTTTTTAACTGCTCCATTGCCAGCTGAGTGAGTATTAATATTTCAGCGTTCTCACACATATTCAGATTTCTTGACCAGGCATGTGGAGTAAATCAAGTGGTGGCTACTTCGTGCGGAATTGGCAGGATGCCTCTACTTTTTGGGTGAGCGTAAGAATTATGAAGAACAGAGGGAAAAAGATTCGTAAGTAACAACAGAAAGAGAAAACGGTCTCTCTTTCTCTGCCCTTATCTACTTCTGATTGGTGACCCCATCAGAGCATGTATGTGCTCTGTGGAACTCTTAGGACTGCACAGCAAATAAAGTATTCTAGCATGATATTGAAACCCTAGGCATGATTAAGGTCTAAAAGTCCTGGACCCTCAAAGATTTCAGGCTGATTATTTTGCATTGCCTGAACTTTATCCCCGAAGGTACTATTAATAAATCCCTATCCGAGGTAGGGAGCAGGTGAGGCAAGGAATCTTGCTTGAGGATCTGGAGTGCTTTTCTTAGAGTTTGTTGACTACAGGAATAACACATGCTCAGCGTGAGCTGCAGGAAAAGCTCTCAGGAGCAACCTGCTGTGATTCACCTCGTTTGGACATTGGGAGTGGCAAGAACCTTGTATAATAATTGGAAAACATTGTTCAAAATAATTACTACCTTTTGAAATTAGCCATTTTTACTTAAAATGTATTTCAAAAGAATCCTAGACTGAAGGGTTGAAATCTAATAATTAACATCTAGTAATTAATATCTTGAAATCAGAAGGGGGAGGAATCAAAGCTGTATCAACCAGGGTGTTAGCCTGCCTCTTCCGTGAACACCCCTGACTACTCTGGCTCTTTTCTCTCTTTGATATTTTTATTTATACATACAGCTTGGCATATCAATATGTATTCTCTTTCATAGTAAATGATTGTTTTACAGTTCTGTTTTAACTCTCCAACTACATATTCTCAGAGAATGAGATTATGGGTTTTATTTTTAATACTTTATATAGCACTTCCTGGCTTAGTGCTGGGCACAGGCAGGTCCTCAGAAAATCTTGGTTTGTTGATTATCGCTTGACAAATATCACATGGATTCAAGAGTCTGATGGCTACACCTTGGTTCAGCTTCTGCCAAACCCATATTGACCACGTTGACCACAGAGGCAAATTAGCACGCAATGTGCATGGACGCTCAGGAAGCTGTTGTCAGTTCTATTGCATTCTTGGTAAATAAGTATAACCTGTTCAAAATGCTTAAATCTAACATGTATATTAAATATAACTATAATTGTTCCTTTTTGCCAATGATGAAAAAATATTTTTGTGCCTACAATATTCTGATTACAATATAACATAAAAGTTTTTAAACACAGACTTTGGAGCATTCACATCCTGGCTCTGCTATTTATTGGTTGTGACACTGAGAAATTCTTAAACTCTAAACTTTAAAAAAATCTCTAAAATGGTGATAATGATAGGGTTAGAGTAAGCAAAACATCAAATGAGCTAATGCTTATGAAATGCTTAGCATATAAGAAAAAATTAAAATTATTTTAAATATATTTCAAATTGATGTATTTATAACTTTATAACTCCTATGACTATAGTTACAATTGACTAGAATTAATTTTGTTTTGCTATTTAGTGAAACAATTAGGAGTACAGGCTTTGAAGGCAGACAAACCTGAGTTTAAATCCTAACTTTGTCCTTCTGTGTGAATACAGGATTACCTTTCTTTTCTTGTTAGTAAAATGGGGATTATACCTACATCAGGAGTGGAGAGGGCTAATGAGCCAGCATTCTCATTAGCAGGGTCCCAGTGGAAAACGATGACACACTTGAGGAGAGTTTAAGAAAGGGGTGACACAAAGTTGTGGGTAGGTAGTGGAGGAAGCAGCAGAATGGCCAGTATTGTAATAAAGCCACACACTTTCTCCCATCCCCTGCTCCTCTATCCTGGAAGGGATGAGTGGAAAGAGTGATGACCGGAATCTGGAAGGAGAGAGTGGTGTGGAATAGAGAATGAGGGAGCCACTTGATGCAGTCCACAGTGATCAGTATTTCCGGGCACAGAGTGGAAGGAAAGGGGCAGGATGAAGGGTGGATATGGAGAGGAATTGGAAAGTACCCAGCACCAAAATGATTAGCACAGTACCTGGCATAGTATACTCAATAAATGATGATGGCTATTGAATAGAGTACGATATGTAATGCTTATGATCTTGAAACTATAACTGGTTTTATTTTATACCCCAAGAAATCAAAAGAATATTTGCAGTTATATGCCTAGTGGAATCAATGTGATTAAAATATTGGTTCTTGCCAATTTAGTGTTCATTACAGTCCTCTCCTAAGTGCCTCATGCTCTGGAGGCAGGAGAACTGTTTCCAGATCCTCAGCAAACATGCCTCTCTTGTGACAAGAGTATAAATATGCTATGTGATGAAGAACTTCACTGGCTATGATAAAGGGCTCTGACTTGCTCAGTTTCCAACCATGCTACCTGAATATTGCTTGCCAAGGAATAAAATGGCCATTGTATAAAAATGGTCTTCGAAGCGCTGGAATACCCCAAGACTCCGTCTTCTCTCTGTCTAAACTCAAGTCTTCAGTAATCTCATCTAGTCCCACGGATTTAAGTATCATTTATGAGCAGATGACGCCTTGCTTAGACTCTAGCCTGAACACCATATTAGTATATCCAATGGCCTGCATACCACCTCCATTTGGCTGTTAAAAGACATCTTAAACTTGGTTCTCTCCCTTATCCATTTACTCCATCCATATTCTCCCTCAAAAAAAAAAAAATGTTGCACCTACATACTCATTCCATCTCATCTAATGTCTCCAAGCATTTGTCTAGATGCTTAGCTTTAAACCTCACATTCATTCTTGACTCTTCTCTTTCTCTCACACCTCCCTTGCAGTCTCTCAGGCCAATTCTATTGGCTCTGTCTTCAAAACACAGTTACACTTTTCACCACCTCTACAACTGCAGCCCTGGTCAGTAGTCATCATCATCTCTAAATTGGAATAATCTGGATTCAGTCTCTCATTGGTCTTCTTACTGCCACAGTTTTTTCCTCCGCCACACCATCGTCATATTTTCTGCATGGAAGATATTTGTAATATCAGTCAGATCATATTACTTCTCTGCTCAAAACTTTAAGTTGCTTCTCAACTCATTGCAAATAAAAATTAAATTCTTGCCATGTCCTGTGAAGTCCCTACATGATCTGTGCCCTCAATCCCACTCTCAACTGCCTGACATCATCTCATATTTCTCCACCCTCAATTACTATGTTCCAGCCTCACAGGGCTTCCTTGCTGTTCCAGGAATATGCTAAGTATTCTCTCATCAAAGGCAAGTCATTTGAATTTGCTCTTTCCTTAGCCTGATACTCTCTTCTCTTTCTTCAGATATCCTGACTATTCGTACATTTTCATAGGGTTCTGCTCAATTCTCTTGCTCAGTGAGGCCTTCCCTGATCATGCATATGAAATAACACACTCACTTCCCTCTTTATTCTGCTTTCCCACTTAATTTTTCTCCACAATAATATCATCACCATATAAATATTTATACTCATTTCTTTGTATTTATTCTCCTTTCTCTAATATACAAGCTATGGAAGGTCAGAAACTATATTTGTTATATTTGGTGCTATATTCTCACAGCTAGAACAATGGCGAATTAACGCATCTCTCAGAATTGTTAGGACAGTTAACAGTTGAGAGTCCACTGAGACTTTCTGGTTTTTCTAACATAAAATATGCATAATCAGGGATTCTGAACTTGGTTGTTAAATACTTATTTTGGGTTTTTTGCCAATAAAATGTTAATAAATAATGTAGTTTCAAGCTGTTTTTGTCACTAAAGAAAATATATTTTCATATAGAAATATCTTTGTCACATATAAGTTTTAATATACAAAGATTAAGACCATGAATATTTCTATGAAATGATATAACATTTGTGAAATTGTCTGTCCTGGGTCTCAGAACACTAACAGTTGTTAGTTTTCTTCCTGCCATCCTTATGGAGGCAGAGGAACTCTTGTTGCTCCTGGGCTTGGGAATGGAGTAGGCATTTGATAAAAGCTGTTACTACATTTACACAGCTTTTCCAGTTCCATTCAGCAGAAGCCATGTGGGCGATATGTAAGAACAGGAATGCTGCCATGAAGACATATGGATGATTTCTGCAGATATGCCAAGTGTCCCTCATTTATTCCTACATAAATAATTCCTGAGCATATATTCCCAAGAACCAGAGTTCTTATGATGACATAATGTCGTATTTTCCAAACTGTTTTCCAAAAGAATACCTGCATCCACAAAATATTAATTGAAGTCCCACAAAGGAAATATTCCATGGTCAAATAAATTTGAAGACTGGGTGAGTTAAGGCTAAATAGATTCCAAACTGTACGTCTTTTTTGTGCCTTTTGTATAAAAACCTGTGTTGTGGGTCTCCTGCAGAGAAGTCATACATGTAGGATTTTTTGAAACCTACTTCATTACAGAACTTATAAACCCTCAAGTTCCATTGAACACACTTTGGAATACCTATTATAGCTTGATTTAATTTTTATATCATCCTCTGAATTGGTAGGAAAAATGTTATTATTCCCATTTTACAGATAAGACAAATGAAACTCTCATCATAATAACTGGTCTTCTTCATGGCTGGCAAAGGGATAGAAGGGGTTAAACTAAGATCTCTTGTCGAGATTTTTAATTTTCATTCCATTGCACCATATTGCTATTTATATTCCCTAGGGTTGCTGTAACAAGTTACCACAAGTTGAGTTGCTTAAACAAAGAAATTGATTATCTCAGTTCTGGAGTTTCTGAGAGAGACTCTATTCCATGCCCCTTTCCTTGCTGTTAGTGGTTGCCAGCAATTCCTGGAGGTTCTTGGCTTCTGGCTGCATCACTCCAATCTCTGCCTCTGTCATCATATGACTTTCTTCCTTCTGTGTCTGTCTCTGTGTCTCTCTCCTTGTAAAAAAGACACCAGTCATTGGATTTAGGGACCTTCCTAATCTAGTATGAGCTCATCTTAATCTGATTACATCTGCAAAGACCCTGTTTCCAAATAAGGTCACATTCACAGATACCAGAAGTGAAGACTTCAACATGTTTTTTGGACACAATTTAACACAGACACCATCCAATATGATGCTATTCTGAAAATATCATGTAAAACAATTGTCCATGGAAACTTTTATGGAAATGTCCAATTTTACTCCTTTTTCTTGATCAAAAAGAAATGAAGACTTCAGAGTTAAAGCCTAGGATCATAACTTCTATGGAAAGTAAAATATGAATGCTACTTATATCACCTAGCAAGAGTTTCCCATGTAGTGGCTAGTAAACCTTTACCTGTTAAATGAACAATGCTATCAGGCTTTTGATCATATTTAGGTCCTGCCCTATTCATATTTTATAGAAGGAGTTGTTCAGTGCCTACCTATGAAAGGCACTGAATGATTTGTATAGTCTATGACATTGAGACCCACACATATAAACTAATTATATAGATAGGATAGGACATTCTCTATTTCAATAAATTTTAAAAAGAGCAGTAAGCCTTGCTCAGTGTGTTACTTTTAGCCTTTGGTAGCCAAGAAATAGCTCTTAGGAGGGATAACACTTAGGAAGAAAACTTTTATGTTTATCTTGTGCCTGAACTGCAGTGTAGTGAAGCAACGAACAGGTCAGTCTTAAATCAGGTGGCTTTCATTAAATTCTTGCTTCTATTACTTTCTTAATTTGTGACCTTAGCCATTTAATTAACCTACCAGCACTTTGGGAGGCTGAGATGGGTGGATCACCTGAGGTCAGGAGTTCAAGACTAGCCTGGCCAACATGATGAAACTCATCTCTACTAAAAACACAAAAATTAGCTGAGCATGGTGGCAAGTGGCTTTAATCCCAGCTACTCAGGAGGCTGAGGCAAGAGAATCGCTTGAACCCAGGAGGTGGAGGTTGCAGTGAGCTGAGGTTGCAGTGAGCTGAGATTGCTCCCCTGCACTCCAGCTTGGGCAATAGAGTGATACTCCACCTCAAAAAAAATAAATAAATAAAAATAAAAAATTAAGCTCTCTAAACTTTAATTTTTCTTATCTGCAAAATGGGAATATCAATAGTATCTACCTCATAAATGAGATTATAAAAGTAAGAAACTTTGTACAGAGTTAACATATGCTAAAATATTAATATGTCTTGGCTATTATTATCCCTTAATTATAATATTTATTCAGGAACAGAACCATAGCTTATTTATCACATGTAATTAGGTTAAATATATGACCCCTAAATCTCAGCGATAAGTAATGAAAATAATTTCCAAAACTGGGAATATGGGGACACTTTTAAAAAATACATTTACAATATCTAACACTGTCTTTCATTTGACAATAATTTGATAAATATTAGAAAATTAATATGTTGAGTTGCAGAGATTTTAGGTAGAAAACAGGTAAGACAAATGTTCCTCTAAGATGTCAAATATGAAGAGGAGCACTGTCTATCCTATACTTAATTTCCAGAACTACTTCCCATCCAGCTTCTGCAGTTTAGCTATTTGTTTTGTATTTTTTAACATTCTTGAAATCCAAGACAATCTACCCAAAACTCTAGTGTTTTTTTCAGGAACATTGGAACTTGATAGAGCAGAAGATCAACTGAACGCTGGAAGACTCTCCAGTGTGAAATGTTTATTTCTAGGATCTTCTGTTCAACCATGGAGACTTCAGACTCCTATGTACAGTCTTAAACTGCTGATCTAAAAATGGTGGTCTATTTCAGCAGGTAATTAATGATGTTACACATTTTAATAAATTTTTTCAGCTAGATTGCTACCTATTTGCCAGATATTGTCTCCATTTCTTTCCCTAAATATAATCATATTTGTAGAATCACCTAAAATGTAGCTCTATCAAGTAAGTTTAATATTAGATTATTGTAATATAGGGAATGCCATGGTGGGTGAAAGTAATATTTACTCATGACTAATCTTCCAACATTTGGCATAAAGTACCCATTCTACTGTTTAAGTAATAGTTTTCTTTAAATCAACACACACTTTCTTATTTTAAATAAACTGGTGTTTGGTAAAGAAATCTTAACATCACCATCTTAAGTGGAAAACCATCATGACTTGTTCTGATAAGAAGTTAAGGGCAAAAGTCAAAATGTCGAACTTTTTATTGGCTAAAACTTTTAAAAACACATAAATACATAATAGACAATGAAATATAAACAATAATTCAACTCATCTATTTATAAAATCATGTATCTTCACTAGTAGACTGAAACTGTGCATTATCACTCATTAAGAAAGAGATTTTTTGCTCAGTCTTCCTTAGTTGAAGATGAAGACTGGAGAAGATTCTGATTTCACATGCTGATATTAACCTGCATTAACTGCCACACTGGAAATGGTGATTGCTTTATCAGCCCATGTTCCTGAATAAAGAGATGGTGGCAACTTGCAATGAACATGTTGCAAGAAATAAGTCTTTATTGTTTTATGTACTGATGTTTTCTGGTTATTTCTTACAGCAGCATAGATCAGCTTACCTGACTACTATCACAGTTGTCTTTAATAAAATTGTGTGCTGAAAATCAATTTCTAATTTGCATACATTTGTAAAAATTTTGGATTAAAAAAAAAAACCTGTCTGACATGACTTCTAGAATGGGTTCTTCTGAAGCTGTCAAGTTCTTCAGTAGGGCCCCACAACTGATTAAAGCAAGTTTTCTTTCTGCTTCACTGTTGTCATCCAGTTGAGAAAAATACTTTTGAAGACATTTTATGAAGTCATTAATGTGTCTTTTTATAATGTTCAGGATATTGTCAGCAGGTTTCTGAAATGCTAACATAATTTAGTTGTTCAGCTCTAGCAAGGTTTTCAATATTTGCTGGTTGAATATTTGTTAAATGAAGTTAGAGAACTCCTTCCAAGGACCCTAGACTTACTGTACAATAATGTAACAGCTACTGTTTATTAGGTATTTACTGAGTGCTAGCTACTGTGCTTCATGCTTTATCATCTTTATTAAATTATTTCCCACAGCATCCATATAAAGGTAGGTACTCTTACTATCTCCCATTTACAACAAAGAATAAAGGCAGATAACTAGAAGGTAAAAGAATGCAGACTTGGGCCGGGCATGGTGGCTCACGCCTGTGATCCCAGCACTTTGGGAGGCCGAGGTGGGTGGACCATGAGGTCAGGAGTTCAAGACCAGCCTGACCAATATGGTGAAACCCCATTTCTACTAAAAAAAAAACCCACAAAAATTAGCCGGGTGCAGTGGCAGGTGCCTGTAATCCCAGCTACTCAGGAGGCTGAGGCAGGAGAATCACTTGAACCTGGACGGCAGAGGTTGCAGTAAGCTGAGATCGCGCCACTGTACTCCAGCCTGGGTGACAGAGTGAGACCAAAAAAAAAAAAAAAACACCAAGCAAACAAAAAAACCAAAATGCAGACTTGAATCCAAGTCTGTGCTTGTAACCTCTGATTTCCATGTGTTGGTGGCAGCTGAGTCAGAATTAGGAACCATATCCCTGTTTTAAACTGTCTAAGGGATATACAGCTGAATCCTTTCGATGGGGCCCTATCTTGGGATGGACTTTCCTCAGATGATGTGGCTGACGGCTGCTTGAAGAGTGCCTCATTTCTGGAGATACCTACCCCTATTATTCCAGCTGTGTCTTGGAAACCCTTTGGTGGTATGTTAGGTGGGAGAGTCCAACACATAGTTGTATATGTGAGTGTGGTTAACAAGAGGAAAATGGACCATCACCATTGCTCTCCTCCTGTCTTCTTCCTCCTCTTTTCTTCGTTTCACCTGGCCCCAGTGCCTGCAAGTCATAGACTACCTCCACCCCTTCTGTGTACCACCAGTAATCCTCTAGGTACTTACAGGGGTATAAATAACTCACTTTGGATACAATGGGTCAAAGCAATGATCCTGATGACAATACCAAAAAATGTATATAGAAGGAGCTGATCACTGTGATGTCATCTGTCATCACAGGTGAGTTACATTGGACTCCCACTCAACTTTTGGTGAGTTTATGAAGTTATGTTCATATGCAAAAACATAACCCTTTTTATGTCAAACTAGGTACATACCCCTGTAGCTGCTTGAGTTTATTAATCTTAATTCTTTTCAAACTATTTAATATGTTAGCATGTACCATATCAAGAAAATATATTCTGCAAGTTTACTCCTGTCTATTGTGGAAAGTAAAAATTTGCCAGAAACTTACATATATTTATAACAATGTATGCTCACCTAGTTCTAATAATCAAGGGTTTGGCAATGAAAATTGGTTTGTATTTAAACTCACTAATTCATAAAGCAAGTACCGGATGGTGTGTTGTATGTTCTCTTAGCCAGAGCAGCTGCCTATGTTTAGGTAGGTAATGCCTCTCTAAAGGTAGCTGAACGAGGGCGCAATGAAAGGCTGAAGTCCAGCCCAAGTCTCCTGGCTGAGCCCTCTCTCTGGAACACAGCTATGTCTGCCTGGAGGAAGGCACACATTTTCTTTTTTAAAAAATTTATTTATTTTTATTTATTTTTTTTGGTGCAGATAGACACATTTGACTGAATATTCTTTTTTTACTTTTTATTTTACTTTAAGTTCTGGGATACATGTGCAGAATGTGCAGGTTTGTTACGCAGATATACATGTGCCGTGGTGGTTTGCTGCACCTATCAATCTGTCACCTAAGTTTTAAGTCCCACATGTATTAAGTATTTGTCCTAATGCTCTCCGTCCCCTTGCCCCCCACTCCCTGACAGGCCCCGGTATGTGTAGAAAACAAAACACCACATTTTCTCACTCGTAAGTGGGAGATGAACAATGAGAACACATTTTCTTCTTACAAACACACTACCAACTTGCCAGGTAATATTCCCAAGAGGCTAAGATGCCTTTTTTTTTTTTCCTTATTTATTCTCCTATGCTAAGGCTTGTTATGTGCAAGCTTCAGGCCCTTATTTTTCTGGGTTTGAGTCTAATCTTTATTTCATGGCCCAATATGGAAACTTCTTTATACTCTGTGTCAGGGTAATTGCCTTTAGTTGAATATTTGTCAGCTTTCTTTTTCCTGATTTGAATTTACCAGAATTCCATGCAGTATTCTAGGCATAATGTATCCATTGTGATTATAATTTTCTAATGATTTTCAGGATTTCTATTTCTTTTAGGTTATGCCAGTCTTTTGGGATATTCTTGATGAAGCTATTGGAAAGAAATGCTTTCTATTTTGAAATTGCTTAGCCGATGAAGTTTAAGTCTAGAGCTGCTGGCAGCCATCCTAGCCACTCTTGAGGAGAAGCTTCCTGAGTTTCTAGCCAGTATTGAGGAAGGAAGAGGAGGGAAGGAAGAAAAGAAAGAAGAGGAGGGAGGAGAATGAAAGATTTGATATATTTAATCCAATCCAGGACCAAAAAAAGGCTTTAGCCATTTTTGAACTTCCTTTTATAAAAGCCAAAAAAGTTCCTTTTTTATTTAAGATAGTTTGAAGTAGACTTCTATTCTTTGCCTGATACTGTCCAGTCAAATATAGTATGAAATTTATGATGCCCATTTCTAATCTGCTAGAAGTGAGGAGGGGGGAGTTATGAGCAAGTGTCTGCTTTGGTTAGGCTATGTTAAATACATTATATGTTATTATTATTTAAGCCTTAAAACAACTCTGTCGATCAGGTATTGCTAATGCACAGGATAAAATTTAAGACATTAAGAGTATTTCCCTTAAATTTGTAGGAGTAAAGTTTAAAAATTAAGTCAATATATATGTGTGTATATGTCTGTGTATGCATATATACCTGTATATATAGATACATATCTATATATATGTGTGCATGTATATATAGATACACATATATATCTATATGTACATGTACATTTATTAGTGTGAAACAAACAGTACTGACCTGTTAGTGGTAAAGCGACTTCAGCTCCTTATTTACAATCAGTGCAAAGGTTTCCAAGGTTGTCAACTTACTTGTATCAAAGAAGTCAACACTTGATTGAAACCATGAATTGTGCATATAAATACTGAGAAATGTGTTTTGATTGCACCACAGACAAGTAGCTTGAAAAAGGAGACAACTGAGACGCTCTAAATTACTTGAAATAAGGTAGAGGAAGGAATGTAGCAATAGCAAATTAGGTAGAAGACGTTCTCTTCTATGTTTAGTACCTCGGAGGCAAATGTGTGGGCTGTTACAGGTAACTTGCTCTTTTCACTTAATTCCCTCTGCCTGCATGAGTTCCTCTGAGATGGCCCTAACTGCTTTATGTTAAAATTAAGGGGAGTGACTCTCTTGTGGAAAATAACATAGTGGATTTCTGTTTTCAGTTTCTTAGCCTTGCTACAGCAACCTATGTCACCACCACCAGCACTCACACCTCACAAGCCTAGAATCTTTCAGTGAGTTGGTGTCATCCATAGCATAAAGCCTCCAAACCTCCAAACCTCTGAGAATACATCACACTGAAGCCCCATGTGATCAGATCTGAATCTTGCCTAATTGGCTAGCTTTATTTCCTTGCTTATGGCTTACATTCCAACTAAACCATTCTGCTGCCAGTTACAGAAACACTTCGTGCTATTCAGTGTTGCTGGCCTTTGCACATGCTGCTCCTTCTGCCTGCACACTCTTCTCTAGTCCTATGTGTCTGACACACATCTCATTCATTTTCTTGCAGGTATGTCCTTGACGAGGTACCTAAATCACCTTGAACAGAGTTAATCATCTTGTCCTCTGTGCTACTTATACCTTTGCTTCTGTAACATGTGGCTTTTTGTTTGTTTTTGTTTGTTTGTTTTGACTATCTGATATGGTTAGAATAACATTTCCATCCAACACCCATTGATATAAATGAGGGATTCTACTCTGGGAATTAGTCAATTATAGTGGATACAGTCATAAGTTTTTGAGTCAAACTGCTTGGGCTTAAATCCTAGTTCTACTTTTTATTAGCTGTGGGACCTTGGATACTTACCTTCCCTGGGACTCAGTTTTCTCATCTGTAAAATGGAGTAATAGTAGCATTTCACAGGATTACTGTGAAGTTAAATAAAAATAATTTATGTCAAGTGACTGGCGCGAGGAATGTCCTCAACAAATAATGTATTTTGCCTATTAACTCAAGAAAGAAAGGTGACCATTGTCAGGAATTGGCAAAACGTATGCAGAGAGCATAAGTAGGCCATTTTCTGGACATGGTGTGGCGTCTGCTCTATTTTGCTCACTTGCTTGTGCACAGCAGCTGTCCACAAAGCCGGCTGGGAAAAAGGAACCACTGTCACTGCCAATCACCCAGGAAGACACTCATGCCTTTCTGTTTCCAGACATCTCCAAAAGTTTCAGTCAGGTCATCAGCATATATTATTGCTGATTTGGGGACATAATGAATGGCCTTCTCCCAAATTCTGTACCATACTTTGCTGCCTGAGCTTTAAAAGCTTTGGTCTTTCTAAGTCTCTGTTGAGTAGATCTAGCTGCCTCTGATTCTGTTCCAAAAACCTTCTTTGGGACGAATGAATGAAACCCAGTTCTGGCAGGTTCTAGCACTCCTCCTGTAGTCTAAGGGTCTCAGATAAACCACCAGTCCTGCCTCTTCTTTCCAAGAAAAGGCACAACAATAAGCAATCTCATAGTGGGAAATCTGGAAGCAGCAGTGTCCCATCCTAGCCCAGCCAGCCAAAAATGCTCATTTAAACTGACTGTATTCTTGTGGCTACCTAACTAGTGTCTTTACCAGTGAATATGATTCCATGCTTTGGGCAAGTCCAGGTTGCAGACAACTGCAGAAAGAAGCACGGCCAACCTGTGCTTGTAAAACCTGGTTAACCAAGAGAACTACACCAAGGGATATCACTCCTACCTATAGGTCAGTGTGTCTCTCACAAACTGCTTTATTTACAAAATCAAATACTGTTTACTTGGTTAGATAATCTAAGACATACTTTCATTTAATCTGAGTCACTACATCTTTTTGCTCCAAAATGAAGCATGTATTGAAGTTCTCTGAGTTTCTCTTCAGTGTCGAATGAACGCAATTTTAAAAACTGATTAAAAAGAATTCCTCTTGGATTCTTTTTAATTCTTCCACCTTCCTCCGAGGGTAGTACTAAAGACGAACCAACATCATACTGGATTGAGCAAGTCACCAGACTGTATTTTAACAAAGCTAATGTGAACTTTGACTATTGACCCTTGAAAAGTGGTCACAGTGAGCAGTTTCCTCTTACCTATTAGCATCCACAAAAGAGTCCCAGGCATTTACACTTAGAGA
This sequence comes from Pongo abelii, assembly GCF_028885655.2. NCBI lineage: Eukaryota > Metazoa > Chordata > Mammalia > Primates > Hominidae > Pongo > Pongo abelii. Next base: position 39,820,133 of record NC_071989.2, read on the forward strand.
AAATCACCTGGTTATTTCAGTGGAACAAGATGGACAGCCAAGGTCAATGAAGCATTGCAAGTTTTCCAGCCCTTCCTTGAGGCGGAATAGGGACTGACTTTTGTCTCTCTCTCCCTCTTACTGTCTCTCTCTCTCTCTCTTTTAATGGCATTTAACAAATAGCAAAATAGCATCTGAGTAAATCTTTAAATAAAAACCACAGAAGATAAACTCTTGGAGGAAGAATCTATTTTTTTAAGCATAGTGTCTCCTCCCCACCCCCCACCCCTTCCTGATATCTATTCTCACTTTCTGAAATAAACATTTTACTTTGCTAATGCTGTGAGGTGTGGGCTGGGAAGTTACTCATTCTCTCCTTCACTCATAGAACAATTTCTTAAGGCCTAAGTGAGAATTTTACCTACCTCTTTCAAATGAGGAGATCCTTACTAAGTTTAACATGCAATAAAAATTCAGATCTGGAAATCTCAGAGTCACCTGCTATAAGAGTTTTGCTTTGCTTTTCTTAGGCGGAGGAACTATACCAAGTCCTCCATCTAGCGGTATCACTTGGAATTGTTTGTAAAAGTGATCTAATGTGAATTTTGGGAACAGAAGATATTTATTGAATTTCAAATTTTAACTGAGTAGCATGATAAAAGTGGATAAGAGAGAATTAAAAGATAAAGTACCTAGTCTCAAAGAGCTTATAATGTAATGAGAAAGAAGTAAAACTTTATAAAATCAAAAATCTAATAAATAGTTTTCAAACCTAAGTATAGGTGCTTGACTCCTTTCTTCTCCTAAGGTCATTACTGGGCAGATGTGTCAGTTTGCATAAGTTTGGGGCAGAAAAGAGGAAAGGAGTTTTTCGCCAATCATAGAGTCAGAAAAGAGAGGAGATCCTATCTGCAAACCAAAGCTCCAAGTGCTCCTGAGAGAGCCTAGGAGCAGCGAAATGATTTTCCTTATAAGGCTCTGGGATAGGGGAGCTGAAACATCCTAGACCTGACAAGAGACCAGTATATCTGGGGGAGCCTGGGAGAAAATACAAGGATACTCCAGATGCTTGAGAAGGTCAACCAGCTGCCCAAGCCAGTACCTCAGTGGCCCTAGGAGGGGCTTCCATAGTCTAAAGAGTTGTGACATGCTGAGGTGAACCTTTCTTTTATCTCAAGATCTGGGAGGAGCCCGGGAATCTTGTGACTCCTCTCCCCACCCATTAATTCCAGGATTGCAGCTGGTTGGCTTATTGTCACCAACAAAATGAAACATATCTTCTTTGTCTGACAATTTACAATTGCCTGGGAAATAGGCCTGCCAGTTCTAAGGAATCTCCCTCCTGATAATAATAGTACCAGACTGCTTGTGGGACCACACCAGGATGAGAAAAAATATATTAATGTTCAAGAAACTATGCTGGAAGCCTATTAGGGCATACTTCCCACATAAAATGAGTATTTCTGGATAGCACTTGATGGGTGCTTGGTATCTCCTGAATTTTGTCCTGGCAAATCCTGTTCGCTGTTATCCCTGCTTCAAACACTCAGTGTCCCTCTTTCTTCTCTGCTTTCCAGGCCTGCTGCTTGTGGAATATTTGCGTTTGCAGTTGTCTCTTAACACTCCTAAGCTAAATCACTGCATCTCCAAAATTCTCCTCTTCATCCTTAAGTTCTTTAAAACCTTCATTTATGCAATCCTGTTCCATAGCATATCTTTTCTATTCTTTTGCTTTTCTTTGCAGTGTTCCTTGAACTTGAACTTTTCCTGTGCACATAACCTCATTCACAAGTTGTTTCCTTGCCTCCTTTTCGAATCTTATCTTCCTGTCCTTGGCCAACTTTTTTTTTTTCCTTCTCTGCCTCTACTATTTTGTCTAATGATTTCTTCTGTTTCCTTCTTCTGTCTTCCCTTTGTTGCTTTTTTAATCAGCTTCTTCCTGTAAGTCTTGAAGGGCCCTTCCACAAAATTCATGTTCAAGTCCTGCTCTTTTCTGTATTTCTGTCAAATATGTTCCACCTTCTCTTGGAAGACTTTTTGCAAGAAGGTTTCAATTTTCTGCTTTGTCTCCTCTTTCTCCAGCTTATCCTGTTCATTCTCAAGTTTAATCTGTGCATTTTCTTTTTCCATAAGGTGTGCCTCCTCTTCCTCTAGCTGTTGCACTATCTGCTTTTGCACCTGGATGCTGGTGACCTGGGCATTCTGACCCAGGTGCATGTTCTCCTCCAGCTCTTCCTGGAGCTCTTGAGTTTCTTATGCTTCCTTGGCTGATTAGTCTTCTGCTCGGAGTTCTGAGAACATCTTCTGTTTCACCAGTTTCTGCCTCATCAGCTTTTCATTAAATTCTACCTCTGCTTTTTCCTCTTCCCGTGTCTTTTGATGAATACAAAAGCAATTGACCACAGAGCTGCTTGCGGCATGCCCTGAATCACTGTCTAGCTTTTCATCCACAAAATTCTGTCTCTGTTTTCCTTCTGTTTTAGTGATCTGGCTTTCTCTCTCAGTCTATCTTGTTTTTCTCCTCTATTATTGCTTCTTTCAATTGCATTTCATTTTGTAAAATACTCATTTTCTTCTGAGGCTAGCTTATTTTATCTTTCTTCAGTGTTGATGGAATACTTACTTTTAACAGGTATGAGCAGGCTGAAAGAGAGCCATCCCTCTAAATGATTAGGACAGGTGACTTTCCTCAAGCTGGATTTTGAATTTCGCAGCAGAAATCATATTAAAAAACCTTAAAACACAAAAGACTGTAAATTTGAAGCAAGAAATATAACATTTAAAAATAAAGATTGTGAAAAACAGCATAGACACTGCTGAATATTGTCAGCAATGACCCAAAATGGTAGTGTAAGGAATCATAGCAGTAAACAGAAGAAAAAATAAATGAAAATTAGAAATGAAAAGTGACAGGGTAGTACACACTCATGAAATAAATCATTTCAATTAGTAAGACTTTCAGAAGGAGAGAAAGAAAAAGAGGAATAACAAAAATCAAAGAATTAATATTAAAAAATCCCTGTGAGCTGGATGAAGACTTTAGTTTTTAGATGATAAAGACCATCTAAGTGCTGGAAGTGTTTAGAGAAAAAAGAAACACTCCTGGCCACATTCTAGGGTGCTTAACAGACCTGTACGATCAGTAGTACTTCTTATTAAGCTTCCAGACAGAGAAAACAAGTTACAAAGAAAATATTGACAACACTAGCTGGGTTTGGTGGCGGGCACCTGTAGTCCCAGCTACTCTGGAGGCTGAGGCAGGAGAATGGCGTGAACCAAGAAGGCAGAGCTTGCACTGAGCCTAGGCAACAGAGCCAGACACACACACACACACACACACACACACACACACACACACAAATACACACAAAAGCAACCAGGAAAAAACATGGCACATTACCCATAGAGAAACAATCATTCAAACAGTTGTGGATTTTTCATCAGAACCTATAGAAGCCAGAAGTAATTAGCACATTTTAAAGGTGCTAAAAGAAAATACCTGTCACACCAGAATTTTATGTTCAGTGAAAATATCCTTGAGTAACAAAGGGAAAGCCAGTGAAACAGAAAATAAGCAAATAATAGAGAAAGGCAATAAACTAAAAATGATTCTTTGAAAAGTCAATAAAATGTAGAAACTTCTAGCTAAATTGGTCAATTAAAAGAGGAGAGGAATAATCAATATTAGTAATGAAAAAATAAACATTACCACATGTTCTACAGACATTAAAAGGATAAGAAAAATGTCTTAAAAGACTTTATGCCAATTAATTCAACAACTTCGGTAAAATGAATCATTTCTTTTAAAGAACAGCAACTACCAAAGCACACTCAAGAAGAAACAGATAACTTATTTAGAGAAATTGAATTTATAATCTATCTTTCTTACATAGGAAACTTCCAGATAGCTTAACTCATGAATTCTACCAAATATTTATGGAAGAAAATTATAAAATTCTACATTAACTGTTTTTTTTTCTTCTTCTTTTGAGACAGAGTCTCACTCTGTCTCCCAGGCTGGAGTGCAGTGGCGCGATCTCGGCTCACTGCAAGCTCCACCTCCCGGGTTCACGTCATTCTCCTGCCTCAGCCTCCCGAATAGCTGGGACTACAGGCACCCGCCACCACGCCCGGCTAATTTTTTTGTATTTTTAGTAGAGACGGGGTTTTGCCGTGTTAGCCAGGATGGTCTCGATCTCCTGACTTCGTGATCCGCCCTCCTCGGCCTCCCAAAGTGCTGGGATTACAGGCGTGAGCCACTGAGCCCGGCCTACATTAACTCTTAGAAAATTCAGAAGAGGAAATATTTCACAACTCATTTTATCAAGCAACACATTTCTGGAAAGAAAACTCCAGAATAATATCCCTCATAAAGAGATAGTCAAAATTGCTTAAGAAAATTTTAGCAAATTGAATCCAGTGAATAATAAAAAGTAATGCTTCATTACCAAGTGAGGCTCATGACAATAATACAATGTTGGCTTAACATTTGAAAATGAATCAGTGTAACTCCCTAGATTGACTTACACAAAATACCAAACAATATGATTGATATAGAAAAAGCATTTGGCGAAATTCAACTTACCTTATGATAAAAACTCTCAACAAACTAGGAATAAAATGAAATGTCATCAAATTATTAAAAGGCTATATATTAAAATCATATAGTATTGAACAATTTAATATTTTCTACCTAACATTGGGAAAAAGGTAAGAATGTCCTTTTCACTACATCCATTAAATGTCATATTAGGGTAGCTAACACTACATAAAGCAAGAAAAAGAAATGAAAGACAGATATTGGAAGGAAAGAAAACTGCAGACAACAAGATCGGGTACGTAGAAAACTCTAAGGAATCTACAAAAACTAATATACAACTAATAGGCACATTCAGCAATGTTGCAAGTTACAAAGTCAATATATAAAAATTAGTTGTAGTTTTACATATTTGCAATAAACAATTGAAAATAGAAGTAGAAATACCATTCATTATAGCATCAAAGAACAAGAGACACTACCGAATAAATTTAATAAAAAACATACCAGACATGGGCTGGGCGTGGTGGCTCACGCCTGTAATCCCAGCACTTTGGGAGGCTGAGGCGGGCGGATCACGAGGTCAAGAGATTGAGACCATCTGGCCAACATGGTGAAACCCCATCTCTACTAAAAATACCAAAATTAGCTGGGCATGGTGGCATGCGCCTGTAGTCCCAGCTACTCGGGAGGCTGAGGCAGGGGAATTGCTTGAACCCGGCAAACGGAGATTTCAGTGAGCCGAGATAACACCACTGCACTCCAGCCTGGTGACAGAACAAGACTCTGTCTCGAAAAAAAAAAAAAAGAAAAAAATATCACACATGGATAACGAAAACTACAAAACATTGCTAAGAGAAACTAAAGAAAGCCTAAACAAATGTATAGAAATATCATTTAATGAATAAGAACATGGAATATTGTTGAGCTTTAAATTTTCCTAAAATTGGTACATAGATTTAATGCAACCTCAATCAAAATTCCAGCAGCATTTTTTATAGAAATTGATATGATAACTCTCAAATTTACATGAACATAAAATCTTGAAAAAACCCAAAACACAGTTGTAGGACATACAGTGCCTAATCCTAGGACTATAAAACTATAGTAATCTAGACTGTTTAAGAAAAGACTTATAGATCAATGGGACAAAAATAGAGTTCAGAATTCAGACTTCACATATGTGTTCGATGACTTTTGGCATAAATGTCAAAATAATACCATGGGGAAAGGAGAGTTTTTTCCAACAAAAATTGCTGCATCAGTTGGATATTTTTGTGTGAAATTTTTGAATCTCAAGCCTTATCTCACACTGTACATCTAAATTAACTTAAGATAAATCATAGTCCTAAACATAAAATCCAAAGCTAAAAATATCATATCAGAAAAGATAGACACAAATATTTGTGATCTTGGGTTACAAAAATATTTCTGAGATAGGACACAAAGGAAAAAATGATAAATTTGACTTCATCAAAATTAAAAATTTGCTCTTAAAGAAACAGTTAAGAAAATAAAAGGGAAAGCCATTGACTGGAAGAAAACTTTTGCAAAACGCATGTCTGATAAAGGATTTGTACTCAAAAACTCAATAGTAAGAGGATAACTTAATTACAAAATAGGCAAAAGCTGTATGAATGGCAGGGAAGATGTAAGAACAGCAAATACGCAAGTGAAAAAATATTCAACATTATTAGTCATTAGAGTGATTAAAATCACCAGAGTTGAATAGATCAAGTATTTGCAAGAAGATGGGGCCATTGGAGCTCATCTTTGTTGGTGGGAATACAAAATAATACAATCAGTTTGGGAGTTTGTAATGATAAACATTCACTTAACCATCCAACCTAGCAACTCTCTGGCTGTTTATCCTGGCAACCCTTTTTCTAGGTATTTATCCAAGGGAAATGAAAACACGTGTCTGCCCAAAGCCTTGTATGCATACTTACAGCAGCTTTATTCCCAGTAGCCAAAACCTAGAAGCAAGTCAAGTATCCATGAAATACTAATCCACAATAAAAACGAATGAACTGCTGCTATACAGAATAACATGGATGGATCTCAAAATTATTATGCTAAGTAACAGAATCCAGACACTGAAGACTACATAATGGTATGGTTTCCTTTACATAAAATTCTAAAATGAAAACCTACAGTGACTATAAGTTGATCAGCGGTCTTTAGGAGTTAGAGGTTCCTAGGGTTTGGGAGTGGGGACAAGGGATATATGAAAATGGGCACATAACACGTTAGGGTGATAGAAATATTCTTTATTCTGATTGTGACTATGATTAACCAACTGTATACAGTTGCCAAACTTATAAAATTGTACCTTTAAAAATGATAAATTTTACTGCAAGTAAATTATACATAAAAAATCTAATTAATTTAAAAATAGCTGATAAAAAGTCTTTGATAATACTGTTGTAAGCCTATGTGTGACTCGCTGCTACCTGTTGTATCAGTTACATAATTTTAACAATCTGCTCAGGTCAGTGATATTAGCTAGTAATTGTTACATGCTTACTACATAGCAGGTACTGCTTTGAGTGATTTTACAGTTTTTGCTAATTTAATCTTACCAACAACCCTGTGAAGGAAATAGTGTTCTCTCTCTTTGACAGATAAGGAAAATGATTACAAAAATTTTAATTAACAGCTAGTAAGTGGAAAATGTGTATTTTGAAAGAGGCATTAGAGACCAGATTCTTAACCACTATTATATATTGACAGGCAAACACAGAAAATGTTACATGTCAATATAATGCACTATGACTAATCTTAGGCGAAGGGTGTATGCAAATAAGTTCATAAATTCAGGGAGGGGGAGGCTTGGCTTGGGAAGACCTTATTGGAAAAAGTAATTCTAGTTCTGAGTCTCATGAGATGGGAAGAATTTGAATTGTTAATTAGTATTAAGAATGTGATGTCACTGAAAGTCACCTGACATTAGATAACACACTTTACTTCCCCATCACACCAATTGTTTTATTCTTGGGCTCAATGAAATAAATGATGTTAGTAATAAGGGATGAAGCAACGATTGTCTCTTATAAGCAAAGGCTATATCAATTTGTTAATTGTAATTTTTTGTGCTTTAAAATCAAAGATCTTTCTTACATGAAGCTCTAAAATCTCTGATTAGATTCAACGTTAAAAGCCATATTTAGAAAGAGTTTCTGAAAAATTGAAAGAAAACACTTCACACTCAAAAAAAGACTTAAAATGCAGTTCTCAATCATTCCAGCAGATGGCAATACAATCACTGTTAAAAAAGTTAAGTTTTGTCAAAGTGGAAAAAAGGGCAAATGAAGAAAACAACTTGTCTTTTTATCTTGTTTATTTTATTTCTTTTGATTTTTCTCCTCTGTGGTGAGCCCTTTTTGGTTGCTAAAACAATTCTATACCTTATGTTTTTAAAGCTACATAGCCTGCTAAGGACCTAATTATGACCTCCCTTAAATGCCAAAATAGAGATATTAATCTATTTTTTTTAGCATTTTTAAGTGTTAAGAACACTTAACATGAGTTTTACCCTTTCAACAAATTTTACAGTGTACTACACAGTGTTGTTAACTAGAGGGATAATGTTGTAGACATATCTTTATTCTGTAGAGATACATGGCTTTGAGTAAGGGATGACTTGGTCAAAATTGTTCATTAGAAAAATAACTGACAGGGAAAGGACAAGTGGAAGGATGTAAAAGAGAGGAATGTTTGTTAGAAAACAGAAAGAAGGCAAGGGGAAGATCCCGAAGAGCGGTAATGAGAAAACTATTGCTTAGATGAGGAAAATAACTGTAGACACAGAAGGGAAAGAACTGAGCAACTAATTGGATGTCAGACATTCAAAAGAACGAATAGGCAAAGATAACTCCAGTGTTTTAATCTGGTTTAGGGGAAAGCTAACTAGAGTACAACAGGAGAAAGACTGAGCTTGGACCAAAGGGAGGATTTTCAGGTACCCTTGTGCATCTACACAGATTTAACTTAGCAGTTGACAATTGGGTCTCCTGTTTAGATTAAGAAGTAAAATTTAAGAGAGACATAAACACAGAGTGGATATTTGTGTCCTTAGGAGTAGATAAGAAAGTCACAGAGAGATAAAGGCCAAAGTCCTAAGAAACGTCTAGATAACGCTTGCATTTAGCAGAAACCAATGATATGGTTAAGTTTAACAGAATTCTCAGGTGGCTGTAGTGTCTTAGGAGGCTGCAAAGAAGGATACGTGGAACAAGAGTAAGGAATATTTCAATAAGTTTGAGAAGATGATTGGAACAGAGGCCGTTGGACTTTAAGAAACTTAATGGGGTAGAAAGCAGATTACCATGAGAAAGGAGTGGAGAGATTGTAAGAAAGTCTGAAATCTCTTTTTAAAAGTTTGACAGTCAAGGGAAGAGAAAGGAAGATATCATTCCCTTCTAGTAGTTTGATTAGACAGCAGGAATGGGGAAATCTTTTTTTTTTTTTTTTTGAAATGGAGTCTTGCTCTGTCACCAGGCTGGAGTGCAGTGGCGCGATCTCGGCTCACTGCAACCTCTGCCTCCCGGGTTCAAGCAATTCTCCTGCCTCAGCCTCCCCAGTAGCTGGGACTACAGGTGTGCCCCACCATGCTTAGCTAATTTTTGTATTTTTAGCAGAGACGGGGTTTCACTATGTTGGCCAGGAAAGTCTTGATCACTTGACCTTGTGATCCGCCTGCCTCGGCCTCCCAAAGCACTGGGATTACAGGCGTGAGCCACTGCGCCCGCCTGGAACGGGGAAATCTTTATACAACAGAGGGCCTTGAGCATGATTGTGTCTGTGTGAAGGAGACATTTGAAATTATACTAAAGTTGTTTTCTTTTTTTTTTCTTAAATAACATGTAGATAATTTAATGAAATGGCATAACTTCATTTAACAGAAGTTTTGTGGATTTAAGAAAAATTAGACATATAATTTTAAAGCATATTTTGCAACCTGTTTCTCATTATTTATTATTCATCCTGTGTCTGCTTGGCTCCTCTCTGTTGCTGATGTCTGAAGCTTTGGGACTCTGAGAGTTAGTCATGCTAATTACATCTGTTCTCAGCATCCAAGATCTTCTGATATTGTGGCAAGTGATAAGTCTGAGGGGGCTGTTGTAGCCCTCTCAAGCATTAAAAATCATAGAAAGCTCTAAAGCCTATTGCTCTCTTATGATATGTGAGTATGTTTTCTTGTCAAGGCTTGTAGAGAGCTTTTCATTCTATCCTTTCTGCTTTTTTTCCTTAAGGAAAAGAAAAATTAGCTTGCAATGCTGTATCTTGTTGGCAGAATTACCAAGGTGTAGAATTTGCTGCTTGCTCCTAGAACTTTGGTGTTGTGGTGTCATTTGTGTGCAAAGGAATCTGCAAAGGCTGCCAGTTGAATCTGTCTAGGGAAAAAATAACATGACTTTGAGAAGCAAATAACCGAGTCTGCCATGAAATATGATGAACACATGGGTTTCATTAAAAACTCATGGCAAGACAAAGTCTTCAAACACAGAGGAAAGTGGAGAAAAAACAGGAAGAAAGCAAGGGGAATCCCCAAGGAAATTGTATCTATTCTTTATTGCACAGTTAAACAGCTTGTTTATAAATTCCTAAACATCTATCTCTGTCTTTAATTCTTTGAAATCCTGTACCATATCTGTCAATAGTTTCATCAAGTGAAAGATGAAATTAACCCCTACCTTCGTGTATCCCCACTGACATGTTAGAAGGGCTGTAAATTCTGAAAGCTGCACAATACAAATTTTCATGCAAATCAAAACCCAATTACAGAGGAAGAGCAGAAATCAACTTTTTCTTAAATCTTTAACAATCAGGAATATGATTTTATAAACTGGAACTTATTGTTATTAGGGAGGACATGCCACTTGTTTGCTTCTTTTTATATTTTTACAGAACTGATTGATTGGATGGTAATCACATTATACATCTATTATCCTGATCGTTGCTTTGGAAATCATAGGAAGTCAAACTCACAGGGAACATATTCTCAGAATAAATCTTCCTTCTTTCGGTGAAGCTTGTTTGCTTTGTAGTTTCCTTGGGTTGGATTTTAAGATCTCAAGGACAAAAAGTTGTTCTTATTCTTTTTTTTTTTTTTTGAGACGGAGTCTTGCTCTGTCGCCCAGGCTGGAGTGCAGCGGCACGATCTCAGCTCACTGCAAGCTCCGCCTCCTGGGTTCACACCATTCTCCTGCCTCAGCCTCCCGAGTAGCTGGGACTACAGGCGCCCACCACCATGCCTGGCTAATTTTTGTATTTTTAGTAGAGATGGGGTTTCACCATATTGGCCAGGCTGGTCTCGAAATCCTGACCTTGTGACCTGCCCACCTCAGCCTCCCAAAGTATTCATTTCTTTTAAACCCTCTGAATCTTTTTATACAGTGTGTTAAAAAAAAAAATACTGTCTGTTTAACACTTTTTAATTTTGGCAGTCACTTTGGTTTCCTAGCCAACAGCCATTCTCCACTTCAGTCCCAACAGAACCCTGATTGTGTTTGGTGACACGGGACTATAGGGAGAGAGAGGAGTCCTCCCTTAGACCAAGGGATAAGTGCTTTAAACCAGTTTGGGCAATCCTGTCCCCTCACCTATGGTTGGTTTGGAGTGGGACATGTATTGTAAGCCAGTTCTGGCCAATGAGATCTGAGGGGAGGTTTGTTGGGCCTTTGGGATATTTTTCTTCCTCTGCTGTAAAGAGGAAAACATAGAAGAAGTCCCTTCCCCAAACTACTTTTCAATACAATTGTTTGAGGACATTGTGTTTATAGCTGTGGCAAACTCGAGGGGAATCGAAAATAACTGTGGAAAGCTAAAACATACTGATGATACTGTTTAGCTACAGAATTCACCAATGCTGGAAATTACTTCTGGACCTCTGGTGATGAGAGATAATAAATGCCTTCATAATTTTGGATTCTTTGTACCTTGTAGCCAGAAACATTCTAACTGAGGCAGCAATTTAAAAAGGTTTCTCACATTATCTCCTTGGATTCTGCTAACAATTTTTTATTTTAGTCCACAGAAGACATTGAGAGTCAAAATGTCTTAATGATATGACTGATATGACACAACTCTTAGGTAGCCGACTTAACATTGAAATCATAATTTTGATGACCACTGACATAAGCTTTTTAATGCACTTTTAATTTGTACGAGTCAGGACTAGGAAAGGGTGGCTGAAATGAGGGATGCTGCAATTTTGTGGAAATTTCCTTTGTTCCTCAGGCAGATACTCCAAAATATTTATGTCTATTGAAGACTGAACTCCTCCTAACACCTGTCAGAACTCAGAGTGCCCAGACCTCAAGATTTGTACGGAAGTTCTTCTTCACATTTGCTCTTCTTCTTCCTTCCTTCCCCTGATTTGTTCTGAAAGCGTGGTCTATTCTTATTTCTAATAAAATGCACCTGTTCAGAGTTACTTGAGCGCTTAAATGTAGCACAACCTCCCAGGAGAACACCTGCCCTTTCTCTCTCTGGTCTATCTTAATAGGGCATGGCAAAATGTGATTCTTATTTCCACCTACATTTTCGTAGGATGGGGGTTAGCCTATTTACTTCACACTGGCTCAGACTTAGACCTCCTTAGAATCCATGGGTTCTGCCAGACTCATTCCCATGCTGTTTAGACTTCATGAATGCCTACCATTAAAGCCCTGCCCCCTCACCTCATAAACGATTACTGGTAGCAAATATGATTCTTATTTCTTTTTCTTTTAATTTTTACCTTTTTTTTTATTATACTTTAAGTTCTAGGGTACATGTGCACAATGTGCAGGTTTGTTACATATGTATACTTTGTATCAACATGGATTCCTCAGGAAATGAAGCATGGCGAAAACTTACAAGCTAGTGCTTTCATGAGGATGGGGGTGCAATATCAGGAAACCTAGAGTCAAAGACAGCAGATACATTACAGAACTGGCCATAGCTTTCCAATATACCTGGCTGGTTGCTTATCTTGCAGAACGTCTTTAGGAAAGTTGTACAGAACTCCTGTGCATCAGAATTGTCTATAGAGGAAGAAAAAAGGTGAAACCACTTATCTGCTGGATTTTTCCTCATCTCAGGTCGTGCATGACTCCAAGTTCACTGGCTAAGGGAATGGCTCTCTTGCAGTTTCAGGTTGTATTCTGCTTGCCAGGAAGCCTTGAGGGGAGCCAAAGGCTAAACGGATCCTGTAAGGCCAGAGCACAGGTTGAACTTTCTCATCCTGGCAGTTGCTGCCACACATGAGATCTATGCGGGTGGCTCTGCTGGAGTTTGATACCTGTCTCGGGGGCTACTCTTGCTGGCTAGAAATCAAAGCAAGTGGTCAAGTGTCAGCGTGGGGGTGTTATGAGCCAAGTTCATTGGATATGAGTGATGCATAAACTGGATTCAAATCCAATCTCTGTTCTAAGCAGGCTGAAAATAGTTCTCTTCCTTTTAATTTTTTAAAAACAGTTGTTATACCTCAAATATTTCTTTTGTCTTCATTTTGAAGGAGCTGAATCTCCCTCAGGGGTTGGTATCCTCATTCCCACTTCACCAGGCTTCAGAGCCACAGGTAAATGGACCAGTGCTTATTTTCATGGATGAATAAATTCAGTAAATCCTATTATCCTAAGCATATACAAATTATAAAATCCTATTTTGTATTTTTACTGTGCAGAACATTCTTTCACTGCAGATGAATGGATTATTCTTAAGAATTTGAGATCTTCTTGCTATTGGTTAACTTGTGTTACTACAACCATTACATTTTATTAGAGCAAAACACAAATCTCAAATGTGTTTTGTCTTGCACAATATGTTTTGTTGAGTAGGCTGAATTTTTAATTTTCTCCATTGCTTTCATAAAACACAAGTAAACTGATGAGTTTAAATTATATAAATCCAACAAGGATATAAAGTACTAGATTAGTTCAAGGGGAAGGAGATGAGGTTGAAGAAGATACAATTCAGATTATAAAAAAATTATTTTAGTTCTGGGACAGACTTTTGAATTACATTGTTTCTTCTTAGCTAAATTTTCCTATGTTTGTGGAAACTTTTGATAAAAGATTTGCCTTCTTTCAGTGATAAGCCAACTTCCACCAATGACATTTCTTCTCTGTAAAAAAAATCTCTCAGCAATATATCTGGAAACTCATGTCTGAAAGGGCAGATCTGAAGACATAAAGCTGATATAATTCCTGATGTCAGCCGCAAATAATTGATCTGCATTCCTGCTAGTGCTTGTCACTGACAAATACAATTTAACCAATGATTCTTAGTGAAAAGGATAACATTTGCTATAAGAAGTCGAGGAATCCTGCTCACTATGGCAGGGGCAAGGCTTGTTGTGTCACATTCCCGTTTTAACTGCATATTGCATTTTGTTAACCAGGCCCTGCGTCTCATGATGTTTGTGATGGAACTAAGGCATTTCAGCTACTCCCATAGCCACAGCCCTGGAGTGATTTATGATTTTAGTGAAGTGCTCTGAGTTTTGGTGAGCACCGTTAGAATAAAATATCTTCTGAAGAAGAGTGGCTGCTAGGGGAAAAAGTCAACTAGGAATGATCTCCTAGGTCTAATAATCATTTTGGAATACTAGAAAGAGCATGGTGTTAGGATTTTGAAACATTTAAATTTTATTCCTCTCTTTGTCATTCAGTAGACCTTTGTACTAGAATGTGACTTCAAAATTTTCTGAACCTCAGTTTTCTTCTCTGCAAAAATGGAAAAGCTGATAGTAACCTCAAAGGGCTATTGGGAAGATGAAATGAGAAGATGTATGGAACTAGCAGTCTCACTGCCTCACACAGAGTAGGTGCCCAATAAGAGCTTCTCTTTCCTCCTTCACCCAAATCACCATCCCTTCAACATTCTTACAGACCAGGTATCTGTAGACTGTTGGTTGGTTTATGTGACAGTTATTCCTGATCTCCTATCTCAATGCCTTCTGCTCTCATGCTGGTAAAGCTACATATTGTTTTTCAAGCTTCCCTTGCATCTAGCGATGGAGGACATATTAGGTTGGCGCAAAAGTAATTGTGTTTGTTGCCATTAAAAATAATGGCAAAATTACTTTTAATGGCAAAAACTGCCATTACTTTTGCACCAACCTAATACTTCTGGCCAATAGAACAAAAAAGAAAGTCTCCTGAAAGTTTTCAAAGAATGTTTTTGCTTTTTTGATAAACAGACAGAAGCAACTGGAAACACTCTGTTTTCTTCCTACATTGAATTCCTGGGTCTATGATAACAAGTTAAGCAGCCACAAGAAATTAATACAGTTAGCTATTGAAAGGTCTTATTGATACAGGAGGGGGACAGGGAACTGCTGGGTAGACAAGGGCAGGGTTTCTGGTGAGGGCTTCACCCTCGGGCCTGTGCCCACAGACCTAAGTGAGAACAGGCACTCCTGTTTTCGCGTCCAAATGTTGCATCTTCCAACACCACTCTGGTCCGCCATGCCCCCTGTCCTGTGCCCATATAAGCCCGAGACCTTAGTAGGCACAGACACAAGTGGCTGAATGTCAAGAGGAGCAGAGGAACACACCCACAGACAGCAGCAGACACCAGCAGACCAGTGACAGTGAAACGACCCGGACACCAAGGAGAGTTTGGCTGGGGGTGGTCAGAGGAGAGTCCCGCCACTGGGTGGTCCAACTCCAGGGGAGGACCACTTTTCCACTCCATCCCCACTTCTGGCTCCCCATCCATCTCACTGAGACCCACCTACATTACTCAATAAAACCTTGCACTATCCTTCAAGCCCACGTCTGATCTGATTTTTCTGGTACACTGGGCAAGAACTCAGGATATAGAAAGCTGTCACACTGGCCCTCTGCCTTTGCAATGAGGAAGAGGGTCTAATTGAGCCAATTAACACAAGCTGTCTGTGGATGGCAAAGCTGAAAGAGCACACTGTTAACACACGATCATTTGGGCTTTGAGAGTCATAGACATCCACCCCTAGACACTGACATGGGGCCGGAGCCCAAAAAACACCCCACACGGCCTCTGTACCTGCCTGTCTGCATGCTCCCCCTTGGTGTTTGAGCAGCGGGGCTACTAAAGGAGCAAACCACTCTCCTGTTGAACATGCAGTGAGAGGGATAAGGGAACTCTCCCATTTCATTATGATTTTATTTTGGGATATGAGTAATAATGATCACTGATATTTATTGAATGCTCTCTGTGGACAGGCAATCACACTAACCTCTGTGTGGATGATCTCATTTAATCCCCACAACAATCTCAGGAGCAGACGCTCCTATTATATCCATTTCATAGCAAGGAGAGCAGTCCCTCTAGTCACTGTGTCTCATCATTCCTTCATGATTCCATCCCGTGTGGCAACCTTAGCCATTATATCCAAAATTCCATATCAAAATAGAACTCCTTACAGACTTCATAAAACCAAATCTAATTCGATTTTCTTTAACTTGGAATTATTTACATTCTTATTTTTCTCCACATGCCTATATAATGGAAAAGAAATAGAAAAATTGAAATCATTCTTTTCAGTAACCTCCATAGCAGGGTTACTAATTACCTCCTACCTCTGCTAAACATTTCATTGGCTAGTCTTTCGAATTGGCATCTCGATGTTCTTCATGTGATAGTTTCATAGTTTCTAATGATAAAGCATGTGTTTTAGAAGCACAAAAACCAGTTACTATAAAGGCTAAGATTTCCTTACACCTATTATTTCTTATTTTTAGTTTGTCTGCGTGTTTCCTCTTCTGTCTAAAAAGTGAATAGCTGAAGAATTCGATTACCTACTCGTGTTCTACAGGAAGGCTATATGATAGATTAAGTTATCAAACATCTTAATTTGTGCATTTTATTTTTCTTCAGGCTTTTTCTTCTTTCCTGTCTGATCCAATGAGGTAGGTTTTTATAGTTCCTTACCCTAGGGAAAGTAGAAATATTTTCATGACCACAGTTCTTCCTATTTTTGCAAAAGGCTAAACTACTTGTCTATAAACCCAGGTTAGATCCCCAGTGTGAAACTTCCTAATAAGAGTGAAAAAGGAACTGATATTAGCAGGTGTTAGTCAAGTAATTTAGCAATACAGCATTAGTTAACATAGATAATATGTATAGTTAGCATAGATGTTAGAATATTTGCTGTGAAAGGGTATTTATATCATGTGTTCGAACAGACAATTATTAAGACAAAAATTTTTATTTACAGCTGGGTCAAAGTTTTCTTCTTAAATGATAATACTGCCAATACTTCATGAAAATAGAGATAATAAAAATGGAAGCTTTTCACAAACATTCATTTGGAGCCCCATAGCTTAATTATTTCAGCTTTTTACTTGTATGAATTTAAGTTTACTGTTTTCCTCTTTTTTTTTAAGTTATGAAATGATTTTTTTTAAATTATGGGATAAAGGGACTTACTTAGTCTAAAATTCTTATTTGTTTAAGTGGGCAAATAACTAGTCATTGGCCTATTTAAAAAAAAAAAAACTTTTCCAAAATGTTGCCTTAGGAAACAAGTCTGGATTTAATTTTTGAGAAATGCACACACAAATTGAAAAAAAAAGGAAATTCTATCTTCTGCACTCTTTTGTGCACTTAAAAAAACTGCTGACACTACTTTAAAAAATCAACCACTGAAAAGTGTTTTTTAACCTACACTCACAATCTATGAGACTATGTTAATAATGTTGAAAATCTCTCTGTAAAATTCCATATTCATTGGTTGTAGTGGACCTATATAATTCCGTTTCCTTAAGCCTTGATAAACAAAGATGCTTTTAAAATGGATTAAACTAAAAACAGCTTGAATTCTGGATGATTAGATTTGAAAGATTCCAGATCTTTGTGTCATGTTGACATTCTCTTTTGTTGAACTACCTAAAATATCACAAAACAGCCATTTAATAAAGCAAAGCCAAATATATTTATTAGAACTCACTGCAGTGATGTAGAACACCACCTTGCCAGGGTATCAGCTGTACCTCCCAAGGGGGAGTGCATGTTCACAGGATGTTGGGGTCTAAGGTATTTCATGATGGGAGGAAGATAGAGATTGGGTAAAATTTGTGATATGGTAGTTTAGTGTTGGTGGACAGAGTAAGGTGAGTATCTAATGGGAAGAATTGATTAACTATTATTTGACAGGTGAGCTCTTTGTCTAAGTAATCAAACTGCTGTCTCAGATAAATTGATTTGCATGAATATCTTGAAGCAAACAATATTTAGTGGTTTATAGTCTTTATCTTTCCTGGGTAAAGTTTTCATGGAAGAACTAAATCATGTTAATACAGGTTATCTCAGTTTGCATTTTTCATTTTGATATACATCTAGTTTACTCTTTTTACAGAGATTCTGAGTTGTGAGTCCAAACTGTTACCACAGTATAGGTAAGCCTATAAGCTTTGGAGAAATTTATATTGTTAGATTTACTCTACTGTGTTCAGCAAAAAGGGTTGTGGAAGGGTTGAAGTTACTAGAAGATGGGAAAGATGGGAAAAAGGTATACCATTAAATCTGTGGTGGTGAACTCTTGGCTGTATTTGAGGAGAAGTGATTTTTACCACTCAGAATCATCTTTAGAATATAATATACCAGGACTATTATCTTCAGATCCATATTTTACGGAATTCTGTCCTGATGTGGGGCCAGAGAACTTACTCTGAGAAGGAAACAAAATTTGCTAGCAAAATACTCAATGCTCTTAGAAGAAATGTTAATGACAAAACCTTTGTGCAAGAGGCAAGGTAGTCGTGACTATATATATGTGCATGACAAGAATTATGTCTACACTTATTTATTTTCAATTAATAAATCATTTTATCTGCTTACCAACAAAGTATTCCAGTTTCCAGTTTTTCCATAGTTATAGACTTTGCTTTAGTTATTTTATATTAGCTAATGATTCTACTATCAGATTTGGTATACTTTGGATGGTGAGTTCAATTCTGTACAGACTGTAAGAGGTAAGTCTTTTTCCAAATTCATAATTATATTTCTAATTGCCTGTGTACAAATATTTGTAGTTGTTCTGTAACTTTACTAGCTTAAATTCTACTCTTGAGTCTACTGTTACTTACTTGGGTCTTCTCCCAGGCTGCTAGTTTGGCCATTCTTCGATATTCTGAAATAAGCATAAAGGGAAGTGGGCTCCATTTTCCCTGCTAAGCTGAGAAATGCACTGCAGAGGTAGTAAGTTAAAAGTGACCAGCAAGAGTAAAACATCCAGTCAATAGCTGATATTGACAGTGTGACCTCAGGCAGGTCACTTAAACCAACTGAACCTTTTCATCTGTATATGAAAAAAACATAATGCTCATCTCTTAATGTTGTTATGAGAATTAAATGGAGAAAATATACATTGAGCATCAAGCAGAATGCTTGATACATAATCATTAATGATTGCTGCTATTGTATTTATTAAAGACTTTTCATAAATATGTTACATATTTACTATATATAAAAATACATGAGATACAGCAAAATAGTTGGTATTTTATCTCTTTATTCTCCAAATGAAGAGTTAGATGGATTGGTATCATCTGTACTAGGAAATCATGGGGGGAAATATCAATAACAGGGAATGATCAGTATGTGGTATCTCTTTATAGTTACTAGTATTTTGAATACCTACAATATATGCCTTAGCAATTTTTTGCTATTGTTTTTCTGATTGTTATTTCCATCTTAGAGCTTTGTTTTCTTCCTGACTACTGGTGGTATTCTAAATATGTTAGTAAATGTATTCTTCTTACGGAGCATTCGTTTTCAACCAGAAAACTAATAGAATTTGAAGTATTCACTAAGTATGCCAGGGTTTCTTTGAAGAATGCTTGATCATAGTGATGATGTTTGAGTTTTGTTTGCTCAAGTCTTACCTAACAAAACCTATTCCATTACCCCCTTATTGTTCAAATGATAAGATGTGGAAAACAGAGGAGAATAAATGGAAGAGTTTCAGCATTAGAAATAAAGTGTCAAGTTGGGAGCCCATGAATCTGCCCTATTAAGACTTGCTCTATAGAAAATGATTTTTTCCTTACAACTTTGTTAAATCATCACGTAGAAATGAAAAATTAAACAGATGTGAAATTGGAGTTCTTTAGAATGAAACACTACAAAAGTCAAAGTGAATAATTTTTTGTAATAATCAAACTCTAAAGGTAGAACAAATGTTATTTTAAAATATCACAACTTTGAGTTTGCTTTGATCATGTTAGGTTTCTTAAAACAACATGCTAAATGAATTTATTCTTAAAATTCTCAGTGCCACTTACTTTCTATTGTGTCTTACTTCCCACAAGTTTGAATGAATTAATACTACTTTGGTATTTTGGATCAGATTTTTGTTGTTTGGTGGAAGACTATCAAAGTAAAGAGAGAATTGTTTTTCTTTTCTTGTTAAGTATACAGCCAGTAAGAACAACAATATTTTCAAGTTAAAGAGCCATTGCAATCTAATTGAAAACTTCAGGCTAAATGCTAGAAACACTGTGTTTGACCATTCTAAAACAAAAATTGAGAACAGATTCTGGTTGGCTTTAAAAAGTAATCTGGCAAATAATCAAGATAGATAATGAGCAGACACAGAAAGGACAATTAAGGAAGGAAATATTCTGAAATGAATAGAAAGAAGAAACAAGTTAAATAAATAAGGTTTAACAAATACATTCATTTGGCCAAAACATTAAAAAGATGTTCCTTTGTGTAGAGCAACTTGATTTTCTAAAGATAACATTGAAGGAATGTTTGCAGCAAACTCTAATGTCTCTGGATTTTGCCCAGATCTAAATAAGGATTAACACCAACCATGCACATGTCTGCTGTGAACCCAAGTGATCTGTTAGATCTGTTGCATCTTTCTTCCTATTCTTTGAGGACCAGAAAATAAATAAAAGATGTGCACTTTGAAACCAACAGATTGCTTGAAACTCACAGAATTGAATTGGCAACTTCTGTAAGATTTGTGCTACTGATGGAACATTGGTAGAACATATGTTTTCAGTTATTTTCTCAGTTTGGGAAATAATTTAGGTGACATTTCTTACTCTTTTGGTTGTTGTTCATTGATAAAACTGTATATACATATTATATATTTTTAAAATATACAAATTATATATAATGTTTATGTATAATACATATGATGCCAAATGTATATATGATTTAAAATAGAATTACTGAGATTGAATGTTGAATCCTGGCTCTATCGCTTTCTAACTGTATGCAGTTGGGTAAATTATTTAACTTCTGTAAAGCGGATATAATACTTATAGAATGAGGATAATCATATAATCGACTCTATAATATTATTGTGAGAATCAAATGAGAATATGCAAAGCTCCTAGTATGCTGACTGGCACATAAGTATATTGCATATGCCAGTCACTGTACTAAAAGCTTTACATATATTCTCATGTAATAAAATATATTATTTTACGTATATTATACATGTAAAAAGTTTTACATACATTATTTTTTGTTTTTTTTTTTTGGAGACAGAGTCCCACTCTTGTCACCCAGACTGAAGTGCAATGGCACAATCTCGGCTCACTGCAACCTCTGTCCCCTGGGTTTAAACGATTCTCCTGCCTCAGCCTCCTGTGTAGCTGGGATTACAGGTGCCCACCACCAGTCCCGGCTAATTTTTGTTTTTTTAGTAGAGATGGGGTTTTGCATTGTTGGCCAGGTGATCCGCCCACCTCAGCCTCCCAAAGCATACATTCTTACCTAATGTAAAACAGTATTTAATCCACATACACACAGGAAGGAAGGAAGGAAGGAAGGAAGGAAGGAAGGAAGGAAGGAAGGATGGAAGGAAGGAAGGAAGGAAGAAAGGATGGAAGGAAGGAAGGATGGAAGGAAGGAAGGAAGGAAGAAAGGATGGAAGGAAGGAAGGATGGAAGGAAGGAAGGAAGAAAGGATGGAAGGAAGGAAGGAAGGGGACAGAGAGAGAGAGACAGGAAAGATGTCTGTTTTTTCAAGTAAAATGATCTATGTATCCTACTCAGGCAAATACTGTCATATCCTGTATTTGACGTTAGTACCATGAACACCATGTTCTAAGCAACCGAACTAATAAACTATGACTTGAGACTAGTCATCTATGAACCATGGTATGCAGCCTTTCATGTATAGGACACGGTAAAATTTGTTAACCCAGCATGCAGGGTGGTGTTGGGGAGCAGCTGCCTGCCATAGTAGTCATAGACAGCTGGCAACAGTGGCTTGGAAAAGCCATGGAAAATAGTTCTTTTATTAAATGACAAATGAACCAAGGTAAATAATAATCACCCAGATGCCACTCTTGGCCCATGTATGTACCATAAACCACCTATGTTCTCCAGCAAAAATGATAGGATCCAGGAGAGGCAATTGCCCATCCATGGAATAGGGGAACTACTTCATTTTTGGCATGCCTTGGAATGTGTTTCATAGGCTTTGGATCATTGAAAAGTCTCAGTAAATCCCTAGCAAATTGAACTAATTTGAAATTGCAACTGATTCCTAGTTGTTGTTGTTTCCTAATTTTATTTTATTTTATTTTTAAGTTCTGGGTACATGTGCAGGAGGTGCAGGTGTGTTACACAGGTAAATGTGTGCCATGGTGGTTTGCTGCACCTGACAACCCATCACCTAGGTATTAAGCTCAGCATGTATTAGGTATTTATCCTGATGCTCTCCCTCTCCCAGCCTCCCCTCTGATAGGCCCCAGTGTGTGTTGTTCTCCTCCCTTTGTCCACGTGTTCTCATTGTTCAGCTCCCACTTATAAGTGAGAACATGTGGTATTTGGTTTTCTGTTCCTGCAATAGTTTGCTGAGGATGATGGCTTCCAGCTTCATCTATGTCCCTGCAAAGGACAAATTCTTCTTCCTTTTTATGGCTGCATAGTATTCCATGGTGTATATGTACCACATTTTCTTTATCCAGTCTATCACCGATGGGCATTTGAGTTGATTTCATGTCTTTTCCATTGTGAATAATACTGCATTGAACATATGCTTGCATGTATCTTTATAACAGAATGATTTATCCTCCTTTGGGTATATACACAGTAATGGGATTACTGGGTCACATGGTATTTTTGGTTCTAGGTCTTTGAGGAATCACCACACTGTCTTCCACAACAGTTGAACTAATTTACATTCCCACCAACAGTGTACAAGCACTCCTATTTCTCCACAGCCTCGCCAGCATCTGTTGTTTCCTGACTTTTTAATAATCGCTATTCTGACTGACATGAGATGGTATTTCATTGTGGTTTTGACTTTGCATTTCTCTAATGATCAGTGATGTTGAACTTTTTTTCATATGTTTGTTGGCTCCATAAATGTCTTCTTTTGAGAATTGTCTGTTCATCCCTTTGCTCACTTTTTAATGGGGTTGTTTTTTTCTTGTAAATTTCTTTAAATTCCTTGCAGATTCTGGATATTGGATCTTTGTCAGACGGATACATTGCAAAAATTTTCTCCCATTCTGCAGGTTGTCTGCTCACTCTGATGATAGTTTCTTTTGCTGTGCAGAAGCTCTTTATTTTAATTAGATCCCATTTGTCATGTTTTGCTTTTGTTGCAATAGCTTTTTATGTTCTTATCATGAAATCTTTGCCTGTGCCTGGGTCCTGAATGATATTGCCTAGATTTTCTTACAGGGATTTTATAGTTTTTGATTTTACTTTTAATTTTTTAATCCATCTTGAGTTACTTTTTGTATAAAGTGTAAGGAAGGAGTCCAGTTTCAATTTTCTGCATACAGCTAGCCAGTTCTCCCAGCACCATTTATTAAATAGGGAACCCTTTCCCCATTGCTTGTTTGTGTCAGATTTGTCAAACATTAGATGGTTATAGATGTGCAGTAATATTTCTAGGTTCTCTATTCTGCTCCATTGGTCTATGTGTCTGTTTTTGTACCAGCACCATGCTATTTTGGTTCCTGTAGCCTTGTAGTATAGTTTGAAGTCAGGTAGCATGATGCTTCCAGCTTTGTTCTTTTTGCTTAGGCCTGTCTTGGCTATACCAGCTCTTTTTTTGGTATCATATGAATTTTAAAGTAATCTTTTCTAATTCTGTAAGAATGTCAATGGTAGTTTAATGGGAATAGCATTGAATTATAAATTACTTTGAGCAGTATGGCCATTTTCACGATATTGATTCTTCCTATCCATGAGCATGAAACGTTTCCTTGAGCAGTGGGTTGTAATTCTCATTGAAGAGGACCTTCAATTCATATGTTAGCTGTATTTCTAGGTATTTTATTATCTTTGTAGCTATTGCAAATGGGAGTTCATTCATGATTCAGCTCTCTGCTTGTCTATTGTTGATGTACAGGAATGATGATGGGGTTTTCTAGATATAGGATCATGTCATCTGTAAACAAAGACAACTTGACGTCTTCTCTTTTTATTTGAATACACTTTATTTTTTTTTCTTGCTTGATTGCCCTGGTCAGAACTACCAATACTATGTTAAACAGGAGTGTTGAGAGAGGGCAACCTTGCCTTGTGCTGGCTTTCAAGGGGAATGAGCCCAGCCTTTGCCCATTCAGTATGATATTGACTGTGGGTTTGTCATAACTGGCTCTTATTATTTTGAGGTATGTTCCATCAATACCTAGCTTATTGAGAGTTTTTAACATGAACGGATGTTGAATTTTATCAAAAGCTTTTTCTGCATCTATTGAGACAATCATGTGGTTTTTGTCTTTAGTTTTATTTATGTGATGAATCACATTTATTGATTTGCTTAAGTTGAACCAGCCTTGCATCCCAGGGATGAAGCTGACTTGATTATGGTGAATAAGCTTTTTATGTGCTGCTGGATTCAGTTTGCCAGTATTTTATTGAGGATCTTTTCATTGATGTTCATCAGGGTTATTGGCCTGAAGTTTTCTTTTTTTGTTGTATTTCTGCCAGGTTTTGGTATCAGAAAGATACTGGCCTCATAAAATGAGTTAGGGAGGAGTCCCTCCTTTTCAATTGTTTGGAATAGTTTTAGAAGAAATGGTACAGCTCTTCTTTGTACCTCTGGTAGAATTCAGCTGTAAATTCATCTAGTCCTAGGATTTTTTTTTTTTTTTTTTTTTGGTTAGTAGGTTATTTTTTTTACTGCTTCAATTTCAGAACTTGTTATTGGGCTATTCAGGTATTCAACTTCTTCCTGGGTCAGTCTTGGGGACTGAACCCTTGGGAGGGTGTACGTGTATGTGTCCAGGAATTTATCCATTTTTTTTAGATTTTCTAGTTTATGTGCATAAAGGTATTTATAGTATTCTCTGATGGTTGTTTGTATTTCTGTGGGGTTATTGGTGATATACCCTTTATCATTTTTTATTGTGACTATTTGATTCTTCTGTCTTTTCTTCTTTATTAGTGTAGCTAGCAGTTTATCTATTTTATTAATTTTTTAAAAAATCCACCTCCTGGATTCATTGATTTTTTGAAGAGATTTTTGTGTCTCTATCTCCTTCAGTTCTGCTCTGATCTTGGTTATTTCTTGCCTTCTGCTAGCTTTAGGTTTTGCTTGCTCTTGGTTTTCTAGTTCTTTTAGTTGTGATGTTAGGGTGTTGATTTGAGATCTTTCTAGCTTTTCAATGTGGGCATTTAGTGCTGTACATTTCCCTCTTAACACCACTTTTGTTGTTTCCCAGAGATTCTGGTACATTGTCTCGTTGTTCCTATTGGTTTCAAAGAACTTCTTGATTTCTGCCTTAATTTCATTATTTATTCAGGATTAATTCAGGAGCAGATTGTTCAATTTCCATGTAGTTGTGTGGTTTTGAGTAAGTTTCTTAATCTTGAGTTCTAATTTGATTGTGCTGTGGTCTGAGAAACTGTTTTTTATGATTTTAGTTCTTTTGCATTTGCTGAAGAGTGTTTTGCTTCCAATTATGTGATTGATTTTAGAGTAAGTGTCATGTATCACTGAGAAGAATGTATATTCTGTTGTTCTTGGGTGGAGAGCTCTGTAGATATCTATCAGGTCCACTTGATCCAGAGCTGAGTTCAAGTCCTGAATATCCTTCTCAATTTTCTGTCTTGATGATCAGTCTAATATTGACAATGAGGTATTAAAGTCTCCCACTATTATTGTGTCAGAGTCTAAGTCTCTTTGTGGGTCTGTAAGAACTTGTTTTATGAATCTGGGTTCTCCTGTATTGAGTGCATATATATTTAGGATAGTTAGCTCTTCTTGTTGAATTGAACCCTTTATCCTTAGGTAATGCCCTTCTTTGTCCTTTTTGATGTTTGCTGATTTAAAGTCTATTTTGTCAGAAACTAGGATTGCAACCCCTGCTTTTTTCTGTTTTCCATTTGCTTGGTAAATTTTCCTCCATCCCTTTATTTTGAGCCTATGTGTGTCCTTTCATGTGAGATGAGTATCTTGAGTTCA
Source organism: Pongo abelii (assembly GCF_028885655.2). NCBI lineage: Eukaryota > Metazoa > Chordata > Mammalia > Primates > Hominidae > Pongo > Pongo abelii. The sequence continues at coordinate 39,846,015 of NC_071989.2, forward strand.
GCACACTGATGGGTCTTGTCTTTTTATCCAGCTTGCCATTCTGTGTCTTTTAATTGGGGTGTTTAGCCCATTTACATATAAGGTTAATATTGTTATGTGTGAATTTGATCCTACTATCATGATGCTAGCTGGTTATTTTGCAGACTTGTTGATATAGTTGCTTCGTAGTGTCATTGGTCTTTGTACTTCAGTGTGTTTTTGTAGTGACTGGTAACAGTTTTTCCTTTCCTTATTTAGTGCTTCCCTCAGGAGCTCTTGCAAGGCAGGCCTGGTGGCCACGAATTCCCTCAGCATTTGCTTGTCTAAAAAGGATTTTATTTCTCTTTCACTTAGTTTGGCTGGAATTCTGGGTTGGAAATTCTTTTCTTTAAGAATGTTGAATATTAGCCCCCAATCTCTTCTGGCTTGTGGGGTTTCTACTGATAGGTCTGTTGTAAGACTGATGAGTTTTCTTTTGTAGGTGACCTCGCCTTTGTCCCTGCTGCCCTTAACATTTTTTCCTTCATTTTGACCTTGGAATATCTGATGATTATGTGTCTTGGGGTTGATCTACTCATGGCATATCTTATTGGGCTTCTCTGGATTTCCTGAATTTGAATGTTGGCCTGTCTTGTTAGGTTGGGAAGTTCTCCTGGATCATATCCTGAAATATGTTTTCCAACTTGGTTCTTTTCTCCCCATCTCTTTAGGTTCCCCAATCAGTCATAGGGTCAATCTTTTTACATAATCTCATAGTTCTTAGATGTTTTGTTCATTCCTTTTTATTCTTTTTTCTCTAATATTCTCTGCTTGTCTTATTTCAATAAGATAGTCTTCAAGCTCTGAAATTCTTTCCTCCACTTGGTCTGTTTGGCTATTGATACTTGTGGTTGTATTGTGAAGTTCTCGTGTTGTGTTTTTTAGCTCTAGCATGTCACTTATGTTCCTCTCTAAACTGGTAATTCTGATTAACACTTCCTGTAATGTTTTATCATAGTTTTTAGCTTCTTTGCACTGGGTTAGATCATGCTCCTTTAGCTCAGTGAAGTTCATTTTTACCCATGTTCTGAAGCCTACTTCTGTCAGCTCATCCATCTCATCCTCTGCTCAGTTCTGTGCCCTTGCTGGAGAGTTGTTGTGACCATCTGGAAGAGAAGACGCACTCTGGCTTTTTGAGTTTTCCATGTTTTCTCAGTGATTCTTTCTCATCTTTGTGACTTTATCTAGCACTCTGGCTTTTTTAGTTTTCCATGTTTTCTCAGTGATTCTCATCTTTGTGACTTTATCTAGCTTAGATCTTTGAGGCTCCTGACCTTGGGATGGGGTTTTTGTGGGGTCTTTTTTGTTGATGTTGTTGTTGCTTTCTGTTTGTTTGTCTTGTTAATAGTCAGACCCCTCTCCCGTAGGGCTGTGCAATTTGCTTGGGATCCACTCCAGACTCAATTCATCTGGGTCCCTTCTGCAACTGGAAGTATCACCAGTGGAGGCTGCTGAACAGCAAAGATGGCTGCCTGCTCTTTCCTCTGGGAGCTCCCGCCCAGAGAGGCTGATGCCAATGGAACACTTCTGTATAGGTTTCTGGTGACCACTGTATCTGGTGTCTGGTGACCCCTCTTGGGGGAGGGTCTCACCCAGTCAGGAGGCAGGGGATCAGGGACCCGTTTAACAAAGCACTCTGATTGTCCTTTGGTGGAGGGAGTGTGCTGTGCTGGGGGGAATCCCACTAGTCCGGACGGCCCAGATTCCTCAAAGCCAGCAGGGGAAAAGACTAAGTCTGCTGATCTGTGGAGAACATGGCTGCCCCTCCCCCTCCAGGGGCTCCATCTCAGGGAAATCAGAGTTTTGTCCATAAACCCCTGGCTGGAGCTGCTGAAATTTCTGCAGGGAGGCCCCACCCAGTGAGGAGGGATGGGTCAGGGTCCAGCCTAAAGAGGCAGTCTGGCTATTATCTGCCACAGCCACTGTGCTGCGCTCTGGGGAATTCCTCCTGGGTCCAAGTCTCCTCTGCACCAGCAGAGGACAAACAGCAGACTGGAGCTGCAGTGGTGGCCCCCACCCCTCCCCCTGGAAACTTGGTAGTCTTAGGCAGTCTCCAGCTGAGTGGCTGCTAAGAATCTACACAGCTCTGTGCTTGGTATCCAAGGCCCTGGTGGCATGGGCTTACGATGGAGCTCTCCTGATAAACAGGTTGCACAGATCATGGGAAATGCGTGGTTTCCTGGGCAAGGTAGCACATTCACTCACCACCTCCCTTGGCTAGAGCGGGAGCTCCTCTTGCCATGCGGCTCCCAGGTGGGCCATTGCTCCACCCCGATTTTCCTCTCTCTCCATGGGTTGCACCAACTGCCTAGTCAGTCCCAATGAGAGAAGTTGCTGGTGTAGGATTCACTCGCCATTTTTGTTTTCAGTGGGAGACTCTGACCGCAGCTGTTTCTAGTCAGCCATTTTGGCCCCTCCCGGATTCCTAGTTTTGAATGAACTTGTTAGAGTTAGAAATCATAGTAAGCTAAGTAGTTTACATAACTGTGACTGCAGATAAAATTTTAATTTCAGATTTTCGATGCTAGAAGCATTCTCACAATGATCAAGAATGATATTTGCTACTGGAGTCACATTACTCAAGTTCAATATGAATCATATTTAGAGAGTAGATTTTGGTACAAGAAAAGACAACCTCTTACTGAGCTTGTAGTGTATTCTAGACGCTGTGCTGAGCACTTTCCTGTCTTCTGTTACTTAACCCCGTGGAGTAAGCACTACTGATAACCTTGCTTACGGATAAAGGAATGGTGGCTCTGAGAAGCACACAGCTACTAAGTGACAAAGCAAGGGGTCAAAGGTCAGTAGGACGTCAGAACTCTTGCTTTTAATTATGACTAAGTCTTGCCTCTCTAGTGCTTGGGCAATAAAGTTTTAGAGATGAAATATGTACGAATTAAATAATTTAATGCAAAAACTGAAATCATCTTGCAATTACCTATTTTTACCCCTAGGTGACACTTTTGCATTTAAAAGGTAAACTACCAATGGCAACTGAGAATTAGATTAATTTGGAAGTAAAATATTTTTAAAAATATGTATGTGTACATACAAATGTATATGCTCATAGGTGTGTGAATTTCGAGTAATGATAAAAACTGCCCTCAGAAGGTACTTTCTGTTAACTTTCCTATATATGTTAAAACATAATTGCTCAAGTTTATGTAAAGTGTTTTTTGTGGAACATCTGTATCAGAAAAGCTGGGTGTTTAAAATGCAGATTTCTGCTTGGGCTTTACCTCAAACTGAGAGAATCAGAATTTGTGGAGGTGCAGGTCCAAGAATTTGTATTTTTGAACAAGCACCAAGTGATTCTTCTACGTAATACAATTTAAGAACCATTGCTTAACTGTGTAATATCTAAATCTTCCTGTCATTAGAGTCAGTTGGGGGAAATTTAATAACATACAGTTACCTCATCCCCACTCAGAAAAATCTCAGAATTTCTAAGGGCACCGCCCAGGAATTTAGGTTAAAAAATGCCCTAATTCCAATGTATAACCAGGGTTGCACAGTGGAGAAGCAGGCACGGTGGTATTCAGTCGTGACCACTTTCCTTCAGTTTTCTAGAATTGGAACCACTGCTGACACAATTTTATCTGATTACACTGTCTACTGCATGTGCTGCTTTCACTTAAAGCTATATCTATATACATCCATACATAATATACCTTTTATAATGAGTGTTGTTTCATTATGTTATTCATGTTTATTGCAAAAAAAAATCCCATGCATAAATGGAAGGATGATAACAAAGGCTATTTCCCACAATCTAGAAAAAAACTACTTGCAATTTGATATCCTTTCTTCTAGTCCTTATATTTTCTATTTATTTTTACTTAAAAGATTTTGTGAAAATATTGAGATCATACCATATAGATAACTTTATATACTGCTATATAACATCTTTTATGAAAATCTCCTCTGATCGCCAAAAATTCTCTGAAAACAATTTGCCCTGGCTGCCTACTCTTCCATTGATTGGATACACCATAATAAAAACATTCATTCTTTTTCACAGGGTAAGTCATTTCTTTGTAATAGTTAAATGGCCAATATTACAGTAAATAATAATTCAATAGCATTTTATATTTTCTATCTGGTTTATAATGTTTAATTTAATTAGTGATGTGCTAGTTTCTTAGAAAATAGCTTTATGCCTTAGGAGAGAGGTCAAGGAAAAGCTGCAACTAGGTCATTTATTTTTTATTTTTTGTTTTTTTTTTGAGATGGAGTCTCGCTCTGTTGCCCAAGCTGGAATGCAGCTGTGCAATCTTGGCTCACTGCAACCTTCGCCTCCTGGGTTCAAGCTGTTCTCTGCCTCAACCTCCTGAGTAGCTGGGATTACAGGCGCCTGCTACCACACCTGGCTAATTTATTTTTTTATTTTTTTTTGAGATGGAGTCTCGCTCTGTTGCCCAGGCTGGAGTGTAGTGGCGTGATCTCGGCTCACTGCAAGCTCCGCCTCCCGGGTTCACGCCATTCTCCTGCCTCAGCCTCCCTAGTAGCTGGGACTACAGGTGCCTACCACCAAGCCCGGCTAATTTTTGTATTTTTAGTAGGGATGAGGTTTCACTGTGTTAACCAGGATGGTCTTGATCTCCTGACCTCATGATCCGCCCTCCTCGGCCTCCCAAAGTCCTGAGATTACAGGCGTGAGCCACCACACCCGACCTTTTTTTTTTTTTTTTTTTTTAGTAGAGATGGGGTTTCACCATCTTGGCCAGGCTGGTCTTGAACTCCTGACCTTGTGATCCACCTGCCTCGGCCTCCCAAAGTGCTGGTATTACAGGCGTGAGCCACTGTGCCCAGCCAGCTAGGTCATTTTAGATGTACCCCTGGCTCTGAGTTAGCACTCAATGCACATATTCTGCTGGTGAAATGTCCAGGGTACCATCTATGATACTAACTAGCATCATCTTACCAACAAGGGACAACTTTCTCACAACTTCTGATTGAGTTTCTTCTTCCACGCCCTTTGTATATAATTTTCATGAAATAATAAAAATAATAATGTAGTTGAGATAGAAAAATAGTTGACTACAAAATTTAACTACCGCTACAGAATGTTACCTGAATCCTAACCATAATAGTTTTATGTATTCAGCATTTTTTTTTTTTTTTTTGAGACAGGGTCTCACTCTGTTGCCCAGACTGGATGCAGTGGTGCAATCTTGGCTCACCACAATCTCTGCCTCCCAGGATCAGGCGATTCTCCTGCCTCAGCCTCCTTAGTAGCTGGGATTACAGGTGCACGCCACTACTGCCTGGCAAATTTTTGTATTTTTAGTAGAAATGGGGGTTTCACCATGTTGGTCAGGCTGGTCTCGAACTCCTGACATCAAATGATCCACCTGCCTTGGCTTCCCAAAGTGCTGGGATTATGGGCATGAGCCACTGCAGCAGCCTATCAGATCTTTAAACACCTCCAATGACGATCTTTCTTTCTCATATTATGGATACACGTCTTTTCACATATATGTTGCAAATATTTCCCAGTCCATTGTTTTTCTATTAACTTTGTTAATTTTTAAAAATTTTTGACCCAAAAGCTTTTCATTTTGACTCAGCAGATTCAATAATCTTTTTATTTTCAGCTTTTTCCCTTGTTGTCATGAGATAAAAGATTGCTTCCTATCTCATGATAACCTCTAGTTTCATCTATGGTTCTTCTCCAATATTGTATTAGAAAATGTTTCAAACATAGAAAACATGAAGAAATTTTACAGTATAAATCTATATCCCCACCATCTAGATTCTACAGTAATATTATACTATACTGACTTTTTAAATATATCTGTACATCTTGCCATCCCTTTATCCATCACATCAATCACTTTTATGCATTTTGAAGTGGGCCGCAGACATCAATTATGTCTCTCAACTACTTCAATGTGCATACCATATATATTTGGTGTGTGTGTATGTATATATATACAATTATATATATACATACACACACACACAGAAAAAAATATATCTTTCTTTTTGCATATGGTTTTAGTTACCTATGGCTGCTGAAACAAATTACCACAAACTGGGTGGTTTAAAACAACACAGTTCTGGAGGCAGAAGGCATGAAATCAGTTTCACTGGGCTGAAGGTGTGGGCAGGTGGGCAAGGCTGGTTCCTTCTGGAGGTTCAGGGGAGAAGTTGTTTTCCATGCCTTTTCCAGCTCCTGGAGGCTGCATGCTTCCTTAGCCTGTGATCCTTTCCTCACAACACTCCGGTCTCTTCCTTCCATTGTCACATCTCCATCTCTTCTGTGGTCAAATCTCCCTCTGCTTCCCTCTTATAAGAACACTTGAAGCAATTGTGAATGGGAGTTCACTCATGATTTGGCTGTTTGTCTGTTATTGGTGTATAAGAATGCTTGTGATTCTTGTACATTGATTTTGTATCCTGCGACTTGGCTGAAGTTGCTTATCAGCTTAAGGAGATTTTGGGCTGAGACAATGGGGTTTTCTAGATATACAATCATGTCGTCTGCAAACAGGGACAATTTGACTTCCTCTTTTCCTAATTGAATACCCTTGATTTCCTTCTCCTGCCTAATTGCCCTGGCCAGAACTTCCAACACTATGTTGAGTAGGAGTGGTGAGAGAGGGCATCCCTGTCTTGTGCCAGTTTTCAAAGGGAATGCTTCCAGTTTTTGCCCATTCAGTATGATATTGGCTATGGGTTTGTCATAGATACCTCTTATTATTTTGAGATACATCCCATCAATACCTAATTTATTGAGAGTTTTTAGGATGAAGGTTGTTGAATCTTGTCAAAGGCCTTTTCTGCATCTATTGAGATAATCATGTGGTTTTTGTCTTTGGTTCTGTTTATATGCTGGATTACATTTATTGATTTGCATATATTGAACCAGCCTTGCATCCTAGAGATGAAGCCCACTTGATCATGGTGGATAAGCTTTTTGATGTGCTGCTGGATTCGGTTTGCCAGTATTTTATTGAGGATTTTTGCATCAATGTTCATCAAGGATATTGGTCTAAAAGTCTCTTTTTTGGTTGTGTCTCTGCCCAGCTTTGGTATCAGGATGATGCTGGCCTCATAAAATGAGTTAGGGAGGATTCCCTCTTTTTCTATTGATTGGAATAGTTTCAGAAGGAATGGTACCAGTTCCTCCTTGTACATCTGGTAGAATTCGGCTGTGAATCCATCTGGTCCTGGACTCTTTTTGGTTGGTAAGCTATTGATTATTGCCACAATTTCAGATCCTGTTATTGGTCTATTCAGAGATTCAACTTCTTCCTCGTTTAGTCTTGGGAGGGTGTATGTATCGAGGAATTTATCCATTTCTTCTAGATTTTCTAGTTTATTTGCGAAGAAGTGTTTGTATTATTCTCTGATGGTAGTTTGTATTTCTGTGGGATCGGTGGTGATATCCCTTTTATCATTTTTGATTGCATCTATTTGATTCTTCTCTCTTTTTTTCTTTATTAGTCTTGCTAGCGGTCTATCAATTTTGTTGATCCTTTCAAAAAACCAGCTCTTGGATTCATTAATTTTTTGAAGGGTTTTTTGTGTCTCTATTTCCTTCAGTTCTGCTCTGATTTTAGTCAAGGAGAACTACAAACCACTGCTCAATGAAATAAAAGAGGATACAAACAAATGGAAGAACATTCCATGCTCATGGGCAGGAAGAATCAATATCATGAAAATGGCCATACTGCCCAAGGTGATTTATAGATTTAATGCCATCCCCATCAAGCTGCCAATGACTTTCTTCACAGAATTGGAAAAAACTACTTTAAAGTTCATATGGAACCAAAAAAGAGCCCACATCGCCAAGTCAATCCTAAGCCAAAAGAACAACGCTGGAGGCATCATGCTACCAGACTTCAAACTATACTACAAGGCTACAGTAACCAAAACAGCATGGTACTGGTACCAAAACAGAGATATAGATCAATGGAACAGAACAGAGCCCTCAGAAATAACGCCGCATATCTACAACTATCTGATCTTTGACAAACCTGAGAAAAACAAGCAATGGGGAAAGTATTCCCTATTTAATAAATGATGCTGCGAAAACTGGCTAGCCATGTGTAGAAAGCTGAAACTGGATCCCTTCCTTACACCTTATACAAAAATTAATTCAAGATGGATTAAAGACTTACATGTTAGACCTAAAACCATAAAAACCCTAGAAGAAAACCTAGAAATTACCATTCAAGACATAGGCATGGGCAAGGACTTCATGTCTAAAACAACAAAAGCAATGGCAACAAAAGCCAAAATTGACAAATGGGATCTAATTAAACTAAAGAGCCTCTGCACAGCAAAGGAAACTACCATCAGAGTGAACAGGCAACCTACAAAATGGGAGAAAATTTTCACAACCTACTTATCTGACAAAGGGCTAATATCCAGAATCTACAATGAACTCAAACAAATTTACAAGAAAAAAACAAGCAACCCCATCAAAAAGTGGGCGAAGGACATGAACAGACACTTCTCAAAAGAAGACATTTATGCAGCCAAAAGACACATGAAAAAATGCTCAGCATCACTGGCCATCAGAGAAATGCAAATCAAAACCACAATGAGATACCATCTCACACCAGTTAGAATAGCAATCATTAAAAAGTCAGGAAACAACAGGTGCTGGAGAGGATGTGGAGAAATAGGAACACTTTTACACTGTTGGTGGGACTGTAAACTAGTTTAACCATTGTGGAAGTCTGTGGCAATTCCTCAGGGATCTAGAACTAGAAATACCATTTGACCCAGCCATTCCATTACTGGGTATATACCCAAAGGACTATAAATCATGCTGCTATAAAGACACATGCACACATATGTTTATTGCGGCACTATTCACAATAGCAAAGACTTGGAACCAACCCAAATGTCCAGCAATGATAGACTGGATTAAGAAAATGTGGCACATATACACCATGGAATACTATGCAGCCATAAAAAATGATGAGTTCATGTCCTTTGTAGGGACATGGATGAAATTGGAAATCATCATTCTCAGTAAACTATCGCAAGGACAAAAAACCAAACACCGCATGTTCTCACTCATAGATGGGAATTGAACAATGAGAACACATGTACACAGGAAGGGGAACATCACACTCTGGGGACGGTTGTGGGGTGTGGGGAGGGGGGAGGGATAGCATTAGGAGATATACTTAATGTTAAATGACGAGTTGATGGGTGTAGCACACCAGCATGGCACATGTATACATATGTAACTAACCTGCACATTGTGCACATGTACCTTAAAACTTAAAGTATAATAAAAAAAAAAAACACTTGTGGTTGCATATAGGACATCCCTAGGTATTCCAGGATAATCTTCCCATCTCAAACTCTTCAACTTAATCACCTTGTGAAGTCCCTTTTGCAATATACAGTAACATTCTCAGGTTCCAAAGATTAGAACCTGAGTATATTTAGAAATATTATTCATCCAGTCACACATACAAATACTTATGTTGTTGTTTTTAATAGCATGAGGTAAAAAATCTGACTTAATTTTCCCAAATAATTGCCCAAATTATTAAAAATATAAATATAAATTATTTAACATTTAAGAAGTTTTAAGTTTGTTACTTTTATCACATACTAAGTTCTTTGCTTTTTCTCCATGCACTGGACTCTTCTAAAGTCAACAGTGACAAAATATTATAATGATTTGATTTATTGAATCTAATTCTAAATGTTTTGTTCAGCAAAATTTATTTAAATTTGGATAAAAGAGGTAATAAAATGGAAGACTATAACTTGGTTGTTGTAGAAAAATGACTACCGAATTCCCATATACTAATTTATTCTCTGCCAGAATATTTACATCAGAAAATTACTTTATGAGAATTAGCTATTTGAATTTATATGTGGAATATAAGAATTAACAATAAGAAAGAGACAGAGAAATAACACCCACTGAACTCTGACAAATATTAAATGATAAGCCACTAAGAAAAATGACAAATCAGGATTAGAAACAAGCCAGAAAAGGTAAAAAATATTTATGTCAAAATCTTCGTGCCAGTTTTAACAAGTGTCAGGCACTAAAATTTGAGAATTATCTTTGAGAGTTATCTTCCTTTCAGTAAAGGCAACACTGGCAGTTAAACATCATTTTTACTTGTGGACAGCTTATGGAATTAATAATATTCAACTATTTTAATTGAAACAAAACTTTTGGCATTGTAATATAGTTGTTAACCTTTAACAACTATATTACATATAATTGAACATATAATTATGTAAATGAACATATAATTTTGCCAGCGGAACACATTACTTGATACATTCTCCATGTTGAGCTTGTCAGGCCCATTTCTAGAGAGTGGGTTGCCAATTAACTGGTTACATAAAGTATACTTTTTTATTTTAAAAAAGAATAATGCATTTGTTCCTATGGCCACACCCTAAATAAAGGAGTTTCCATTTAAAGATTTCTTTGTAACTGCTAGTCTAAACTATGGAACTATTTCTTAATGTGCTTGTAAATTAATTTGGATAAATTCTCCACGTCTGTCTTTCTAAGTGGGCTTTATTTTTACAGCTGTTTTAGATTCACAGGAAAATTGAGCAGGAAGTACAGAGAGTTCTCATATACCCCCTGTCCTTCACCCCACCCCATACACAGCCTTGCGGAATATCAACACCCTGCACCAGAGTGGTACATTTGTCTTACTCTGTGACTGTACATTCTCACATCATTATCACTCAAAGCCTAGTGTTTACATGAGAGTTCCGTCTTGGTATTGCACATGCTATGGGTTTTGACAAATGTATAATAACAGGTATCCACCATTGTAGTACCACACAGAAGAGCTTCACTGCCCAAAAAATCCTCTGCACCCTGTTGATTTATGCCTTCCTCCTCCTAACCTTTAGCAACCACTGATCTTTCTTCCCACCTCCACGGTTTTTTTTTCCAGAATGTTATATAGTTGGAATCACACAGAATGTAGCTTTTTCAGATTGGATTTTCTTCACTCAGTAATATGCATTTGAGGTTCCTCCATGTCTTTTCATCGCTTGATAGCTCATTTCTTTTATAGTATTGATGTACATCCAGAACATTGGATAAATAAATAAATATTTGTTCATATTTACATGAATAAATGTGTAAAGTATATTTATTCATTCATCTATGGTTTTAGTCTGTTTTGTGTTGTTATAATGGAAAACTGCAGACTGGCCAATTTATTAAAAAAAAGAGATATATATTTCTTATAGTTCTGGAGGCTGGAATGTCCAAGGTAGATGGACCACATCTTGTGATGGCCTTCTTGCTGAGTCATCCCAGGGCAGAAGGCAGAAGGGCAAGAGAGCATGAGAGCAAGAACAAGCACACTCTCGCGATAACTAACCCACTCTGTGGTTACAACATTATGAAGGAGTCATAATTGCCTCTTATTGGGCTCCAGCCCCCAATATTGTTGCATTTGGGATTAAGTTTTCAACATACGAACTTTGGGGGACACATTTAAACCATAGCACCTAAGGAAGAGAGCATTGGTTGCTTCTGAGTTTTGGCAGTTATGAATAAAATTGTTATACATATCGGTTTGTAGGTTTTTGTGTAGACGTGTTTTCAACTGATTTGGGTAAATGCCAAGGAGCACAAATGCTGAATTATATGGTAAGAGTAAGCTTAGTTTTGTAAGAAACTGCCAAACTGTATTGCAAAATGGCTGTGTCATTTTGCATTCACACCAGCAACAGATGATACTTTCTGTTGCTCCACATCCTCATCAGCATTCGGTGTTTTCAGTGTTCTGGATTTTCACCATTCTAATAAATGTGTAGTGATAACTCACTTAGTTTTAATTTAATTCCCTAATGGCATATGATGATGAGCATCTTTTAATATGCGTTTTTGGGCCATTCATGAATCTTTTTTTGGTGAAGTATCTGTTCACAGCTTCTGCCCATTTTATAATTGGGTTGTTCATTTTCTTATTGTTGAGCTTTAAGAGTTCATTATATACTTTGGAAAACAGTCCTGTATCAGACATGTCTTTTGCAAATATTTTCTTTCAGTCTCTGACTTGTCTTCTCATTCTCTAGAGTGTATGTTTTTGTTTGTTTTGCTTGCTATGTCATAAATCTGACATTATTTAAATATCTCCTTCCATCATGACTGTTTATTTAATGTTGACTGTAATAATTTTTTAATTCATGTTTACTTTTAGAGGCATTTGAAAGAAACTCCTGATAAGTTCAGATACTGTTTAATATAATGTTAATATAAAATTTTCAGTTTAAATTATGTAGGTGACAAGGAGTCAAATGTAACAGAGTCACACTGTGATGAATGTTGGGTGGTCACAAAAGGTTTACGTATCAGCCAGTGACTCATTTTGGCACACCAAAGCAAAATTCAAATGGTTACCTCAGCAAAATGACAAAGCACTTCATGCCATGGACTTTCTGGGTTGCTTATGAATAGCTGAAACACGAAATGTTAAATACACAAATGATGAGAAAACATATATTTCAAATAAAGAAACAAATGTATTTAATCACAGTTGCCAATGTCTGATTTTCTTCTTAAAGTTTTACAACCTGGAGTTTGTGGAGCCTTGGGGGATGAATAAATACAGGAGTAATGCTCCTCAAATGAGCTATTGTAAACGACTATTGTATTTTTCAATTGGTTGTGGATTGATACATTTATCTCATAGATAGTTCCCTCCATTAATATGGATATATATGTTATAATATACGTCAGTGGAATGTTTTTCAGCTTTGCAAAGTGTTTTATTGGCTGTTTTCTATTGTCTGTGGGTACTGGTAGAGAGTGCTATTGAAGTTGGTATTCATATTTTAATGGGAGGAAATAATCCCAAGCTCCAGACACAAATTCAGTTCCAAACCCCAGACAGTGGATGGGCTATGCTTATCAAAGCGGACAGAATGCATGTAGTAGTAATGAGAGAAATCTGAGCATAGGACTGAAATATATATGTAAACCACCAGTGTTAAACTTGATTTCCATATAACTGAAAGGACTCTAGTCTGACCTCCAGAGACCTGACGTGAGCTATCATGATATGAAGTCAAACTCTTTCACCCAAAATCCAGACCTAGCATCCCTTCAATTAGAAATAAGTTGGGCAGGATGGATCATTCACTTCATAAGTAATTTCTGTAAATTTTCTTTGTACTATTCTCTAATGCATCCATTTATCAGGGTAAACATGCACTGGGAAAAGGAACCTAACTGGACCTTTGGGTTGAATTGGTCACAGACTCTGAATCAACTCTGATTCCTGAGACCTAGAACAACACAGCCAATCAGGAAAAGTGGAGCCTTGTGAAGTGAGCTGATAGATGTAGGTTAGATCTAATTCTATTTCACAGTAAGCCCAGTAGAATACTGACTCCATCTCCAAGTCTGCTTGAAACATATTATATATTCTTAGTAGGTAGAATAATCCTGGCCTGAGTTCCTGGCACTGTGGAGTGCCATGATAGTCTTGACAGGATATTTCCAAACCCTTGAATATGAGACAGTAATGAGTTACTAACTTGTTTGAGAAAAATTTATTTTCAGTTTTCCTTTACAGTCAAAACAAATGTCAAATAATATATCATTTAATATCCTTCCAGTTCTTTTTCTGTGTTAGTTAAGTTGTTTTTGTTGTTTATTCTTAAAAAACTTAAATGGCTCACACCTGTAATCCCAGCACTTAGGCAGGCAGATCACCTGAGGTTGGGAGGTCGAGACCAGCCTGACCAACATGGAGAAACCTTGTCTCTAATAAAAATACAAAATTAGCCAGGTGTGGTGGCACATGCCTGTAATCCCAGTTACTCGGGAGGCTGAGGCAGAAGAATTGCTTGAACCCAGGAGGCAGAGGTTGTAGTGAGCCGAGATTGCTCCATTGCCAGACTGGGCAACAAGAGCAAAACTCCATCTCAAAAACAAAAACAAGAAAAACAAGGAACACTTAAATGGAACATATTTACATGATCTCACTTAATCCTCAAAAATACCAAGATTTTGGCATTACTATTTTCATTTTATAACTTAAGAAACTGGGACTCAGAAAGGTTAAGGATATTGCGAAATATCGCAGGAGAGTAACTGGTATATCCGGAGTTGGAAGCTTCAACCGTTTAATGACAAAGCCAATTCTCTTGGTGCTCATAAAGTGTTACCTCTTAAATTGAGAGTTCTCTGTCTTATGAGTTTTGTTTTGTAATTTTTTGTGAAATAAGGAATGAGGTCATTTCCTAAGAGTAACGAGGATGATGCTAGACTAGTAGAGCGTGAAGATGAATATTTGAGGTAGAAGTAGAAGGAGTCTTGTAACTCAAAGTGTGGTTATCAGTCAAGTAGCTTTGGCATCCCTTTGTAGTAGCTTGATAGAAATGCATATCTCAGGCCCCCTCCCAGACCTCCTGAATCCAGTCTGCATTTATTTATTTATTTGGTTTTTTTTTGAGACAGAGTCTCACTCTGTCGCCCAGGCTGGAGTGCAGTGGCTTCATCTCAGCTCACTGCAAGCTCCGCCTCCTGGGTTCACGCCATTCTCCTGCCTCAGCCTCCCAAGTAGCTGGGACTACAGGCACCCACCACCAGGCCTGGCTAATTTTTTGTATTTTTTTAGTAGAGACGGGGGTTTCACCGTGTTAGCCAGGATGGTCTCGATCTCCTGACCTCGTGATCTGCCCGCCTCAGCCTCCCAAAGTGCTGGGATTACCAATCTGCATTTTTAAATATCCACAGGTGATTTGTATGTTCATTAAAGTTTTAGAAGCACTGGGCCAAGCAGACCTACTGTCAGACAGCATTGAAGGGCCAGTTTAGATGGAGACTATATATTTATAAGCATCAATATTAATTATATCAATGACAAAGCCGAAATCCTACAAAAATGTTAGATCCTTGCTTTCTCAGTCTCCTTTGCATTTGTATCAAGAGCTTATGATCCAAACCTGGCCACTGAAACCCTAGGGGAAATGCTGTGTAGGAATTTTGGAAGAGATTTTCACCTTATTCAAACAGATGAATAGGAGCAAACTCCTGTCTTTTTGTCTGAATATTGTCATATCTACTTGTGATACATAGAACAGTAGCAGTCACTTTGCAATCTTGAAGGCATGAGCCCGAATCAAGCCAAGATAACAATTGATTAACCAACCCTAGAAGCACTATTCCTTTGGATTTCTTGTTATAAGAGATAGTAAACATTCTTATTCAAAGAATTTTCACTTGTATTTTTCATTGCTTGCAGGTAAGAGTATCCTAAGTTAAAAAAAATTATGGTTTTTCTCCTAAAATCTTCACAACATTAGATTACAATAAAATGAGGCAAATTACAGAATTACTGGCTGAAAATTTGTAGGGTGAATGTGTCTAAATAAAAACATTTGAAGGTTTAGGCAAATGTTTTTGCCTATATCTTCAGATTTGCACCTTCAGATACCTATAGATTTGCACCATGGGGTTGACACTTGGCAAGGATGGGATGCGACAATAGCCAGGATGGTGTTAATAGAATAATCAAACACAGAAGGTCAACATTTAATGAGATTAAAATGTTGTTACATTGGGATTGAGAGTTAGAGGAGGAAGTGGAGTCGGAAAGAAGATATTAGAATATAAGATTTCAGAGGTGAAGCAAGTAATGTTGCTGCCCTGGATGAGGGTGGATGATATAGAATAAATGTGAATATGATTGGAGTTTAGGAAGTCAAAGAAGCATAAAACTAGCTTGTTGGATGATACAACCAACCACATGGACATTGGAGAGACTTGGAATTATGACAGTTCTTGAGGTAGAGGCAGGACTTAATGGATACGGACATGCTCGGGACATTGGAGAACAACTAAAGTGAGAAAGGTCTCACAGAGGAGGGTACTTTTGGCTTGCACTGTGTAGAATGGGAATTCTCTATACAGTAGAGAGAAATGCAATCGTAGGCATGCTTGGCAGAGGGAGCAGTATGTGCAAAGCTCCTAGACAGAAAAAGCCATTTGAGGAATGGTGGGTAGTTCTTTGCTGCTGGAGCAGAGAAGGAAATAAGTTTTGGGTCAACTTGTGAAGAGTTTATAAGTTACAAAAGCAAGTTTGGATATATTCTAATCAATACTTATTGCTGATGATAGTTATCTAACCTCAAGGGAATTTAAAAGCTTTTATTCCATTTTTTTTTTTTTTTTTTTTTTTTTTTTGAGACGGAGTCTAGCTCTGTCGCCCAGGCTGGAGTGCAGTGGTGCAATCTTGGCTCACTGCAAGCTCCACCTCCCAGGTTCATGCCATTTTCCATTCTCCTGCCTCAGCCTCCGGAGTAGCTGGGACTACAGGCAGCAGCCACCACGCCAGGCTAATTTTTTTGTATTTTTAGTAGAGACGGGGTTTCACCGTGTTAGCCAGGATGGTCTCTATCTCCCGATCTCGTGATCCGCCCGCCTTGGCCTCCCAAAGTGGCTTTTATTCTTTTTTATAAAAACAGTGCTCCACATGACAGATGTCCCCCCACCCTGTCTGTCCGTCCTTCCTTCCTTCCTTCCCTCCCTGCCTTCCCTGCCTTCCCCTTCCCTTCCCTTCCTTTCCCTCCCTTCCTTTCCTCCTTCCTTCCCTCCCTCCCTTCCCTGCCTTCCCTTCCCTTCTCTTCCCTTCCCTTCCCCTCCCTCCCTCCCTTCCTCCCTTCCTTCCTTCCTCCCTTCCTTCCCCTCCCTCCCTCCGTCCTTCCCTCCCTCCTTCCCTTCCTTCCTTCCTTTCCTTTTTTTTTTTTCTTTTTATTGAGATGGAGTCTTGCTCTGTCACCCAGGCTGGAGTGCAGTGGTGCAGTCTCATCTCACGGCCAACCTCTGCTGCCCAGATTCAAGTGATTCTCGTGCCTCAGCTTCCCGAGTAGCTGGGATTACAGGCACCCACCACCACACCAGCTAATTTTTTTGTATTTTTAGTAGAGATGAGATTTCACCATGTTGGCCAGGCTGTTCTCTAACTCCTGACCTCAGTTAATCTGCCCACCTCGGCCTCCCAAAGTGCTGGGATTAGGTGTGAGTCACCGTGCCTGGCCTCTCTCTTTCTCCCTCCCTCCCTCCCTCCCTCCCTTCCTTCCCTCCCTCCCTCCCTCCCTCCCTCTCTCCCCCCTCCCTCCCTCTCTCCCCCCTCCCTCCCTCCCCCCTCCCTCCCTCTCTCTTTTTTCTTTTTCTTTTTTTTGACGGAGTCTCTCTCTGTCGCCCAGGCTGGAGTGCGGTGGGGTGATCTCTGCTCACTGGAAGCTCCGCCTCCCGAGTTCACGCCATTCTCCTGTCTCAGCCTCCCGAGTAGCTGGGACTACAGGCGCCCGCCACCATGCCTGGCTAATTTTTTTGTATTTTTAGTAAAGGCGGGGTTTCACTATGTTAGCCAGGATGGTCTCGATCTCCTGACCTCGTGATCTGCCCGCCTCGGCCTCCCAAAGTGCTAGGATTACAGGCGTGAGCCACCGCGCCCGGCCTGCCCCTCCCTCCCTGCCTTCCTTCCTTCCTCCCTTCCTCCCTCTCTCTTTCTCTCTCTGTCTCTCTCTCTTTCTTTCTTTCTCTCTCTCTCTCTTTCTTTCTCCTATTCATTACTTGGGGAAGTTGGGAGAAAAATAGACCTGACCTAATTACAGTTGTATTTTCTTTGTTTTAATTAATCCTTTTGGGAATAGGTAGATGTAGTTTATCTCTGAATGAAGGAGAGGAGAGGATGAAATGAATACACATCTTCCAGAATAACAATTTTTTGGCATTATCAGTCAGTTTTTGCTACAATAGTATATAACCCTAATATCATGGCTTATGAGTAACAACAATGGTTTCTTGCTGTGGTTATCTCCAGCTCTCCTGGACTCTACAGGGCTCTGATGGACTTCTCTGGTTCCACTGGGCTCTGCTAGGTTTCATTAGGCCCTTTTTAGTTCTGTTGGACACTACTTAGCTCTCCCAGGCCTTGCTGGGCTCTCCTAAGTTCTGCTGGGCTAGATTTAGCTCAGTATATCTTTTCATTCTGGTAGCCTGGCTGAAGATGTCACTGTTGTTGGGGATATATTTATAATCATGATGAAAGGTCAGAGCAAGAGGCCAGAAGCTAAGTCATTCTGTGGCATTGAAGGATTCTTCTCCTCAATGTATTGTAGTTTCTCTTTAACCAAACTCTAGCCAAGGGCTTCTGAGTCCTCTTCTCAACTAGGCCTCAATCTGGCTTATAAAAATGGCAGACTCTCAGCACAAATAATTTTGTCTACACTTTCCTACCTCCCCCACCAAATACGAGACTTGAACAAACACTAGCACAGTATTTGTTCTAACGGTTAACAGCTAAAGTCTGTCTAACTTAACTGCTCAAGGCTGCACCCCCAGAATGACTCCAGCCCCCACTTAAAATACTGGCCTAAGAAAGCTCAAGCCTGCCTAAAGAATTTATTGTTTCTTCCAGCCCATCCTGGAGACAGGGAGAGAGTCCCCGAACCCTCTTTTAGAAATCTTACAGTTACAAATTCTTTCTCTGTCCCTTTGAGGTATAAATCTTCCACCACCCAGAACTATCTTCTCCAGGACCTGAGGGCCATCTCTTTACAATGCAAACATTCAGAGAGGTAACTTTCACTCTACTTCCCAGGCCGCACGTGGACAAGGACCAAACTTGAACGAAACAAACTTGCTTTAACTTGCATCATTGCCTCCTGTCATAAAGATATAGAAATTTGTTTCTCCAGCCAGGCGCGGTGGCTCACACCTGTAATCCCGGCACTTTGGGAGCCCGAGGCGGGTGGATCACGAGGTCAGGAGTTTAAGACCAGCCTGGCCAAGATGGTGAAACCCCGTCTCTACTAAGAATACAAAAATTAGCTGGGCATGGTGGCAGGCGCCTGTAATCCCAGCTACTCGGGAGGCTGAGGCAGAGAATTGCTTGAACTCAGGAGGCGGAGGTTGCAGTGAGCCAAGATTGCGCCACTGCACTCCAGCCTGGGTGACAGAGCGAGACTCCATCTCAAAAAAAAAAAAAAAAAAAAGAAAAAAAAAAGAAATTTGTTTCTCCTCCAGATAAGTGCCAATTAACAAACTTAGGTGGCTTAGTCATCTTAGCCAACTCTTCTTCCTGCTTTTCCTAAATTTTCACTTCTCTAACTCTGCTCCAGCCCTTGCTATACCCCTCCCTACCCCCTTATTCTTCCTTTAAAACTCCCACTCACCTCTGCATAAATCAAAGTTGAGTTCAGTGCTTGCTGGACCATGTTCTCTATTGTACTAGTTGAGTGCTGAATAAAATCTACTCTCACCACTTTAACTGGTGTCTGTTTCTGACAGTGGCAAATGTTACGTCAGCTCATATTCCAAATCACGTCAAATGATCAAGCCCCAAATCAATGGAGGCAAGGAAACGTGATAAGATGGGAACAAGCAAACAGATAAAGCAATGACAGCACACATGGCTATTTAATGAAAATGAGCTAGGGCTCATTTCTTTAACAAGAAAGTAAGATACCAGAAAGATACCTATTACAGGAAGTCAGTGTTTTTAATACAGCAAATATAAGTAGAAAAACTCACAGCAATGTTGCTCTCTTAATAATAGATAGATCAACATAAAATTTTCTCAAGGGAACTAAACCCATAAATGAATTTAATGTATAAACTTTAATATCTGAAATATGTAATTGATATTTATCCTTAACTGATGAGCAGTGTTCTAGTGTTCTTTAAATGGGAGCCAATTAGTTGTACTGACTTTTTAATATTAAACATTTGTATTTGATAGTTAAAAATAGAAAAAGCCATAAAAATCTCTGGCAAATCAGGAGTCCAAAAGGTATCTAAAATGCCCTATCTGCTGTTGCAATCATTTTCCCAGATTTTTATTTTTTTTTAACAACAACAACAACAAAGCTGTGATTGTCACTTGATGTACTGCATCAGATCTTTCACAATCATAGTTTTTAGGCCATGCTAGAAAAGATAACACCAGTTATTTAGCACAGTGTTGTATTTAGGGAAATTGTTAAGACACTTAAATTTCAGACTCTCTGCTCTAGTAGAGAGTACAAAATCTACTGTTTGAGTGATGTTCACAGCCCAGTGTCAGGAAACAGTCTCAGAAAATTAAAGTCCAGGCTTAGTGTGTTCTGGATATTATGTTTT